>NC_025999.2:92975145-93172645 GCF_000442705.2 Elaeis guineensis | reverse complement strand
TAAAGTGATAGCGATGTAGAATATACTTGGTGTGCTGATGAGACTTCGACTTCTTGGCTTAAGCAATGGCTTTAGTGTTGTCGTAGTATAACAAGAGAGGGCTATCAATGGAGGGTGCCACTCCAAGCTCATTGATAAACTTCCGTAGCCATACAGCTTCTTTCATAGCATCGGATACTGTGACATACTCCGCTTCACAAATGGAGTCAGCTATAGTGTACTGCTTGAAACTTTTTCATCAGATTGCTCTACTATTCGGAATAAAAATATAACTCGACATACTCTTGCTATCATCATGATCTGACTGAAAGCTGGAGTCAGTAAACTCCATCAATTTCAAGTCAGTTTCATCATATACAAGCCACTGGTCCTTAGTATTTCTCAAATACTTGAGGATAGTCTTTACGATCTTCCAATGGTTCTCTCCTAGATCAGATTGGTATCTACTCACTACCCCTAGTGAGTATGCCACATTTGATCTTATACATGTCATAGCATACATTATAGAACTCACTATCGAAGTATATGGAATTCTACTCATATGTTCTCTCTCTTGAGGAGTTGTCGGACAATCCCTTTTTGAGAGAGAAATTCCATGACCTATCGGTAGATTGTCTTTCTTAAAATTCTCCATGTTGAATCGCTTCAACACGGTATCTATGTACGTAGATTGAGATAATTCAAGCAACTTTTTTAATTTATCTTTATAGATCTTTATCCCAAGAATGTAGGATGCTTCTCCCAAGTCCTTCATTGAGAATTGAGACGATAACCAGACTTTTATCCCTTGTAATGTAGGGATGTCATTTTCGATTAAAAGAATATCATCCACATATAGAATGAGAAATATAACCATAGGGTTATTTACCTATTTATAAATGCAGAATTCTTCTTCGTTCCTAATGAAGCCATATATTTTGATAACTTTATCAAAATACATGTTCTAACTTCTAGATTCCTGCTTCAATCCATAAATGGATCTTTGAAGCTTGCACACTTTGGATTCTTTTGTGAATGTGAAACCTTCAGACTATATCATATACACCTCTTCTTACAGCTCTCCATTCAAAAATACTGTTTTCACATCCATTTATCAGATTTTATAGTCCATGTATGCTGCTTCGCAAGCATTATTCGAATGAATTTGAGCATTGCTACAAGAGAGAACGTCTCATCATAGTCAATATCATAATACTGATGATAACTCTTGACAATCAAACGAGCTTTATAGGTCTCTACCTTTCTGTCTGTGCCCCTCTTCCTTTTGAAGATCTACTTACACCCTATAGATTTAACCCCTTCAGATGGGTCAACCAATGTCCATACATCATTGACCTTCATAGACTCCATTTCAGATTTCATGGTTTCAAGCCATTTATCAGGATCGGATCTCTGCATAACATCCATATAAGTGATCATATCCTCATTATTCTCATCGAGCTCAATAGGATCCCCGTCCTGGATCATGAAACTATAGTATCTGTCCGATTAATGCGATACTTTATCGAATCTCCTTAATGATGCTTCTACAATAAGTTTTGGGTTTGATCTCATCAAATCTGATTTTGTGGGTTCACTAGACTGTGTCGGTTCTACCTGTTGAACTTCTTCAAGTTCAATCTTAGAGGCATTAATTCCTTCCTCAAATTTTTTTTTTCTAAAAAGACTGCCCTAAGGCTGACAAATATCTTTTGTTCATCAGCAAGGTAGAAGTAATACCCCTTAGTTTCTTTGGGATATCCAATAAAATTACATCTATCAGATCTAGCTCCTTGTTTGTCTATTTTTAATCGTTTGACATAAGCCGGACATCTCCAAACCCTAAGGTGAGTGAGTGCTGGCTTATGTCCAGTCCATATCTCATATAGTATTTTATTTACCAACTTACTAGAAACTTTATTAAGCATATAACAAGCCGACTCGAGTGCATATTCCTAAAAAGATATCGACAGAGTGAAAAAGCCCATTATGGATCGAACCATATCCAACAAGGTTTGATTTTTTCTTTCTGAAACACCATTATGTTGTGGTGTTCCAGGAGGTGTCGATTAAGGAAGAATCCTATTCTCTTCAAGGTATGTCAAAAATTTACTAGAAAGATATTCACCTCCTCGATCTGATCGAAGAGTTTTAATACTCTTTTCAGTTTATTTTTCTACTTCATTACGGAACCGTTTAAACATTTCAAATGATTCTGACTTATATTTCATCAAGTAGACGTATCCATATCTCGATAGATCATCTGCGAACGTAATGAAATAGTGATACCCTCCTCTGGCACTAGTGCTCATGAGTCCACATACATCAGTATGTACTAGTCTCAGAATATTACTGGCTCATTCACCTTTTTCAGTAAAAGGTAACTTGATCATCTTTCCAAGTAAACAAGATTCACAGGTAGGTAACGATTCATAATCATCTTTATCAAGAATTCCTTCTTAAGCTAACATGTTCATCCTATTTTTGTTGATATGACCCAGCCTACAATGCCAAAGGTAGGCATCCGTGACATCGACAATCCTAGAGCGTTTATTTGCCATATACATTACATTAGGTCTACATACAACATAGATTCCATTGTTCAACTGTCCATGCAATATTGTAATACCATTCAAAATGATATCACAAATTTTTTTTATTGATATTTCATAATTTGAATTGATCAAGAGGCCTATAGAAATAATATTTAAAAAAAAATTAGGATAGTAATGACATTCATTAAGAACAATAGAATGAGACTCGAATATAAGCTTGATAATTTCTAAAGCTAGAATTGAAATTGATCTTCCATCTCCAACATTCAGGAATCTCTCATCATTTTTAAATTTCTTACTGACTTGAAGGCCCTGCAATGAATTACAAATATTAATAGAGCTTTCAATATTTAATACCCAGGTCATTGTATCAAAAAGAGAGAAGTTACAAGGTGTTATCACATAAGTATCTTGTCCAGCAATCAATTGCTGCTTCTTCTTTGGCCTATTCGGGTCAAGAAAAGCTTTATACTGAGGATAATTTCTCTTCTAGTAATCCTATAAAAGAAGCACTCTGTCTAACTCTAATCGGCCTTTAACTTGGGCTTCTGGGTCTGACTCTCAGTACTTTACATCTTTTTACTTTTTTTCTTTTTTTCTTTCTTAAAGGGATGACGTCCATCCGAAGAAGATCCTCCCACTAAATTCATCGTTTCCTTGTGGAGCTAGTGATCCTTCTCAAAAGTTTGTAACAACCCCAATAGACCATGGTAGTTGACTGCAGGCTTCGTCATTCTAAAATGATTGAGAGAAATTGTAGGTAGGATTTGGATAGAGAGTTCAGGATCGCATCCTTTCTCAGCTGTTCATGTAAAGAGAAACCGAGCTTGCTTAATTTCTCAATCTGTTCGATCATGTACAATACATGATTAGTGACAGATGCACTCTCCCTTATCTGAGTATTGAAAATGGTGCAACTAGTCTTGTACCACTCAACATCATCGGGAATATCAAAGGAATCCCTCAATACTTGAAGCATTTTCTCTGGCTGAGCTTCTTCAAACTTTCGGCTGAACTCGTCATTCATGGAGGCCAGCATGATGCAACGAACCATGGTGTGATTGTTGAGCCACTTCAAATAAGTATCTCGGACTGCTCCTTGGGCATTAGGAGCAGGCTCTTCAGGTGCTGGATCCGTTATCACATAAAGGATACTTTCATGCTCCATGACGATCTTAAGATTTTGATACCAATTATCAAAATTGGGTCCCATCAATTTCTCACTGTCCAATGATGATCAGAGTGACAAGTTTGAGGCCACATCTACACACACAAGAAAAAATCATAACCTAATTTGTATATGAAGTTACTAAGCCTAAAGATATAGACTTTAGTCTAAAGGTTCTCTTACTATTTTATACGAATCGGTAGCCTCTACTTCTAATTCGAAGAATTACTTTAATTTCTTAGTGGGTACTAGAATTCATACAGACTGCATACAAGTTTGACTTTGGTCGGCTCACCCATATGCGTCTATGAGTAGGTTCATTAACTAATTGTTTCACCAAACAATTTTTAGTAGTTGATTTAGCCCCAGGTAACTTTTCAGTTGACTTTGGTCATCTCTGCAAGCCCCTGGTTAGGTCCAACCATTAACATGATCATACTTATGAATCTAACTATCAAATGATTAAGTCCAATTTTGACCGACTAATCTGACCACTTGACAGAGTGACTCAACTAAGTCATCATATTATAAATGATAATTCCAATAGCAGATGAGCACCAGGCCTTTGGGCCTTCAATGATCATCATACTAATGGATCCATTATCATCCAACTTAATGGGAGGCTATGATCTAATTATCACCATAACTAGCTCATTTTAGAGACCTAATAATTTAGAAAATTTAATCAATTTTTGAGAAGAGAGAAGAAGAAATCAATCAGTAGACCACATTCCTCTCACTGATTTCACCAAGTCACTGAATCGGATTAGGGTCATGCTGATTGAATTGGCACCTAGATCAGTCATACTGATCAACCTTAATGGCATGGGCTTACTCGAATCACTTAGTGATCTAATCAAAATCTAATTCACCAAATTGGTCAGGTAAGTAAGATCGGTAGGAGGGTCTGCTAAGCTTGCCTTAGACACCATCGAAATGGTTAGATAAGCCACTCCCAATTAAAAACTACCGGATGAAATGCCAAACTTATCTTAGACACCAATTGGTTAATTAGTTTTGATTTAACTAACTTAGTGATTCAGATTCAACCACTGAGCCACAATCAAAGTTCATTTGGTCTAATCAAAGACATGAACTTGACCATCTATAACTATTGTATTAGAGAAATCCTAATTAATCTAATTCAATATTTGATTAGACATAATCAATATCTGGTCAATCAATTCTTTGATTCTAACCTTAGGTCTAACTCAATTAAAGAAAAAGACCTGATTTGAGCTAACCCATGTCCCATGTTTTATGCAATATCATTAAATTTCAAATCATAATTCTAGATCTAATCATTTCAACACTTAATTCTCAATTAAGTTTTGCATCAACATGGTTAAGATTTTAAAAATAATTTTCATATGTAAATCATAAAATCTTTTAGATCAAATCTAAATTTTTTTATGATTTTAAATCAAAATAATTTTTGATTTAAACAAAATTAGATGTAACTAACTTCTTCACAATTTGTATTACATACAACAATACCTAGGATTTCAAGATCTAGAGTTTTACAAGAAAGTAAGTTTTCTTCTTTCACTTTCTTCTTCATAGGACTTCACAATGGCACCCCTACACGCCTTGAGGAGTACCCCATTGAATGGGAGGAGAGGGTCATGAAATCCTACTTACTCCTATGACCGGACGGCTTGATGATTATCCAATCCGAGTACTTTGTTACTCAGAACATCTAATCTAAACATAATAAAAATCAAATCTAAAAATAAATATATTTAAATTTAATCTAAATCATGAATAATTAGATGTAACATTATAAATTCAGATCTAAAGGCATAATAAATTATATCAAAATAACTATGGCTTTGATACCAATTGAAGAAAATATAGGTAGTGCTATGCATGTAATTTCAAAATTTTTTCACAGCAAAAGAATAAGATTAAACTATTTAATCTAAATTATATGCATAAGATCTAATCTAGACTATCATGCCATAAAGAAAAGTATGAAATATAATGTATTTTAGATCTGAAAAATGAAAACATACATCAATCTTATCGATGCTGAAATTCTAGATTTAACTATTAGATCTAACAATGTGATCAAGATAAGTTAGTAACAATTACCAAATCAATTTTATCTTGATTTCCTCTAGTTCAACACTTGGAGAGGATATTCCTCAGGTCGCTTGTAGCCACATGAAGACGTTTGACCCCTACAAGAAAATCCACGCGAAGACTAGTGCAGATTAGGGACTTGGAGGTGCTAGCCTGTAAGCAACTTTGATGGCTGATCTCTTCCTTTTTCTTCAAGCACCTTGGATACTCCAAAGGATGAAGGGATCTAAAGGAGGAAGAGAGGAGAAGGAGAAGAGATTTGGAAAATAAAAAAATCAGCAAGGGGAGAGAGTTCTAATGCCAAGAACAAGGGATCCTTTTTTATAGGCAAAAACTAGATTTTTCATCCTAGGGAAAGGGCACCATAATCACCACACCTCAAACCATCTTTGGGCATCCCAAAATTTCCTGAAAGGGCTCCTAGGTGTGGAGAAGATTTCTGGTATCTCACATTAGATTCAAATTTCCTCAAACCATCTTTATCTCATTAGATTCAAATTTATTTTAAAATTTGATTCGATCTTAATTTAAAAATTTTAAAATATATTATATTTTATGAAAACGTAGATCTGTCAGTTGACCAATGTAGGATATTCTACGATATCCATATAAAATATATATTTGATTATATATTTTTGTATGGGTACCGTAAAATATATACATTGGTCAATTGATTGTCCAATTTGGATAGTTTGGAAATTACATTTAATTCTATAGGTAATTACATTATTCGAAAGATATGCGAAGGATTCGAAAGAAATTTCAGACAGTATTTTCTTTTAGTTCTCCTCACACATTTTCAGTCGTATGGGGAGAACTAAGAAGAAATACTGTCGAAATTTTTTTCGGTCTCTTTTGCGTATCGTTTGATTAATGTAATTAACCTATAGAATTAATGTAATTTTTGAATTGGATAGGATCTATCTGTATCTATTTGTTGATGATATGATGCATTTATCATGTAAATCTTTTGAAATAATAAAATAATTAGTAATACTAAATATTTTGATTTTGTCATAGGTTTCTCTAAGAAAATAGCTAGTACTCGAGTTCGTGTACTATTGTATTATGATGGCATGATACAAAATGATGAAACTGGTGTGCAGTACAGTCACCCTGCAAATCGGATGATTAGAGTATCTTCATTATTATCACGTCTAGAATTATTGGACCATTTATACAGCGATATTCCTGTAGATAAAAAAAAATATGAAATAAAATTGAAATAGAAATCTCCTAATCTGTCGGAACAGTTAATGCAGAGCAAGTATATCTTAGTTCCAATTGATGACGATGAAGATGTCGAAGAAATGCTGATCTTTTCTTTGAAATATTCAGAATGTCGATTTTTAAAATTATATATTGAAAAGAAAGATGTACCAAGCTTTGGATACTATAGTCGGCTTTTAACTCAAGCGGACAATAATGTTGGGCCTTCCTCACTTTTCGTAACTCCTATGGTACAAATCGATAGTGTTAAAGTCATATTTGCAGAATAATATTTTACTACTGTCGGTCTTAGTTGTCTAATTATTCAGAGTCCTATGGTGACTTCTCTCGTATCTTCTGCTATGGTAACTTCTCCTTTGCTAGAAGTAGTGGTAAGTGTGGGAGATGACACTCATATAGGGAACGATGACTGGATAGTCGGTGGAATAAATTTTGATAATCTAGATTTTGAGTCAGATGAAAGTGGAGATGAAAAAATTCTGACGAGGGAGGGCCGTCGCGGGGCCACAACGGGCCCACCACCGGGGGGCCTGCCGTGGGGCCACCGTCGGGGCCCACCGTCTCTCTCTCATTTTTCTCCTTTTATTCACTTTTTTATGATATTTTCTTTTAATTTTTTGAAATATAAATTAAAATTTTTATAATTTAAAATTATAATTATAATTTTCTCCCATTTTTACCCTTTTTGGCATTTTTAGGTACTTTTTTTCCTTTGTTTGGAAAATTTTTAAAAAAATTAAATTTAAATTAATTTAGTAATTTGAAATGATATTTTTTATTTAAATTATAATTAAAATTTTTATTTTTTAAATTTAAAATTATAATTTTTATTTTTGAATTAGAATTACAATTTTTATTTTTTTTCAATTCAATTTTTTCCCTTTTTTCTTTTTTTTATGGTGTTTTTTATTTTTTTACCCCAATTTTTTTCTTTTTTTAGATATTTTTTTAAAAAAATAATTTGAAATGGGAAGAGTAATTTGAAATGATATTTTTTATTGAATTAAAGTTAAAATTTTTATTTTTTTTAAATTTCAATTTATAAATTTTATTTTTTTCCCATTTTTTTCACTTTTTATGGAATTTTTTATTTTTTTTAAATTTTTTGAATTCAAATTCAAATTTTAATTTTTTATAATTTAAAATTTTAATTTTAATTTTTTTTTAATTTTTACCATTTTTTCTATTTTTATGATATCTTTTTAGGTATTTTTCTCTTTTGTTTGGAATATTTTTTTAAAAAATATATTTGAAATGGAGAAAGTAATTTTAAATAATATTTTTTATTTTAATTAAAATTAAAAATTTTATTTTTTTAAATTTAAAATTATAATTTTTATTTTTTTATTTTTTCTTTTTTATGGTATTTTTTATTTTTTTATTTTTTAATATTTTTTTGAGATATTTTTTAAAAAAATTAATTTTAAATGGAGAAAATAATTTGAAATGATATTTTTTTGAATTAAAATTAGAATTGTTATTTTTTTAAATTTATTCAAAATTATAATTTTTATTTTTTTCTCATTTCTTTTTCATTTATTCTTTTTTTATGATATTTTTAATTTTTTAAATTTTTTAAGATTTTTTTGAATATTTTTTTAAAAAAATTAATTTTAAATGGAGAAAATAATTTGAAATGATGTTTTTTATCTGAATTAAAATTAAAATTTTTATTTTTTAAAATTTGAAATTATAATTTTTATTTTTTTCTTATTTCTTTCTCATTTATTCTTTTTTTATGGTATTTTTAATTTTTTTAATTTTTTATGATTGTTTTTGGATATTTTTTTTAAAAAAATTTAATTTTAAATGAAAAAAATAATTTAAAATGATGATTTTTATTTAAATTTAAATTTAAATTTTTATTTTTTAAAATTTAAAATTATAATTTTTATTTTTTCTCATTTTTTTATTCTTTCCTTCTTTTATGATATTTTTTTAAAAAATTAATTTGAAAAAAGATTGTAATTTAAAATGATGATTTTTATTTGAATTAAAATTAAAATTTTTATTTTCTTAAAATTTATAATTATAATTTCTATTTTTTTTAAATTTTTTTTATGGTATTTTTTATTTTTTTTACTTCAATTTTTTTTAGATATTTTTTGAAAAGATAATTTGAAATGAGGATACTAATTTGAAATGATAATTTTTATTTTAATCAAAATTATAATTTTTTTTATAAATTGAAAGTTATAATTTTTATTTTTTTATTTAAAAAATAAAATCATCAAATCAAATGATGTTTTTTAAAAAATATCATTTGATTTGATGATTTTATTTTATTATTTTTTTTTTTCTTCTACGTGGAAATTTAGATGGAATAGGATGGTGACGTGACAATCATAAAACATCATTTCGAATGACATTTTATGCCGTTTATATTATTTTAATAAATAAATTAAAAATTAAATTATTTTGATAAATAATTTTTTTTAAAAAATTAATTAGGTAAAGTACTCCTCTGCTCCCTGCCAAGCGCACATGAACTCGACCACACCCTGTCGCCCCGCGGGCAAGAAACAGGACGTCCCAAGCCTCATTCTTCGTCATCAAACTCCCAACACACTTAATCATGCAACGGAACCCACTTCTTATTCACTGGTTGCCATCCTCTATTCTACAATATCGGCTCTTCAATATCCCACCAACGGTAGGCATCCCACTCTTTAACCATCTGCATCCACGTACGGTTGGGCAGGCTGGAATCAGGTCCCCTGAACGCTTATTTCGTCCCACTCTCCTCTCCTCTCCTCTCCTCTCCTCCCCATTCTTATCCCCATTGCCTTTCCAAGGTCCCTCCCATCCTCCCCATTCCTCTCATCGGTAACCCATTACCACCTTCCCTCTTCTCTCTCTCTTTCTTTTCCGGCTTTTGATTCTTGTCTTAGTTTCTTTGACGTCGTCCATTTTTTTATCAGCAGGTCTCATCCACCATGGTAACCAGGGGCAGCGCTGTGACGGTCTTTGTTCTGCTTTCGATGCTCTTGTTTTGTTGGGCTTTTCCGGTCTCGGCCGATGGGGTGGTCCGGATCCGGCTCAAGAAGAGGGCGTTGGACCCGAATAGCCGGCTAGCGGCCCGGCTCGCGGACAGGGAGGAGGGGACGGCGCTGGCGGCCCGGAAATATGGGTATTTTGAACCGGGGCCGGTCGGGCCGGTGGGACCGGGTAAGGAGGGAGACGTCATCGCCCGCAAGAACTACATGAACGCTCGGTACTTCGGCGAGATCGGGCTCGGGTCGCCGCCGCAGAACTTCACGGTGATCTTCGACACTGGTAGCTCCAACTTCTGGGTTCCGTCGTCCAAGTGCTACATCTCGGTGAGCAATTTTTCTTCGGCTGTTGCAGTGCCGGTGATGTCGTTCCTGGAGAATTTAGCTCCTCGTTTCAATTGATTTTTCTTTTAATTTTTTTTATATGCAGGTTGCTTGCTATTTCCATTCAGCGTACAAGTCCAGTCTATTGAGCACCTATCAGGAGAATGGTTTGCCTCTCCCCGCTAATGTTCTTTATTTTTCTTTTTGGCTGTTTTTTTTTTCTTGGCATTAATGGCTGGTTAGGAATTATATACTTTTGCTTAGAGATTGTTATCTAATTTATTAATATTTGAGTATAATGGTGAAAGAAAATGTAAGATTACCTTCAGACTTTTTATTTTTAAGGATGGTGTATGTATGGACAAAAAACCAACATCTGGATGTGGTTTGCTTTCTGTAGAATTGGATAGATTTTTATGCCAATTATAGGAAAGAGATGCAAGAAAAAAGAAACAAAAACGGTGAAATTGACTGGAAACCAAATGACACAATATCAAAACCACTTAAAATCCCAATATTACTGTCAGTTTTGGACTCGGTGAAAACAAACCCGTCTTACTCGAAACTTTAAACCATGAAAAACGATTAACTAGCCTTTCTGTTTAAGCATGGCCTTCTAAGCCTTTTCAAGATAAAGCTTGAGCTTAATCTTGCGAAAACAAGTTTTGAAGGCTTAATTTATTACTAGTAAGCAAGATCCGAACCACAACTTTAGAAAATGAAGAAATAATTCTGTTGTGGTGTAGAATAAACGGCATCATTAGTCTCACATTGGTTGGAGTCAAGAAGAAATCTAGTTTATATAGGAAGGGACTATCTTTCCCACGTGCGGCGCTTTTTACAGGATAAAACTGTGAGGCTCTAAATGATCAAGGCCCACTAAAGCCCAAAGATAGTCATGAGTCAAAGCGGACAATACCTCACGTGCCGAGCTTTGAGCCCTTGACTGCAACAAATTCAAACTGAGGCTTATGAGAACTCCAGTAACTTCATCTGAAAACTATCCATTCTGGCTACCAATTTTTTAGACATTATTTTGGGGTAGGATGTCTGCTGAGAGATACAATTGTTAGAGCTGTAGTTTGGATTCTTGGGGCACAAGTTTGTACCATCAACTCACAAATATGGAAGATGTTTATGGATCTGCTACGATATAGAGGACTTTCTAGTACAAATTCTAGATGTTTAACTTGAAGTTAATTGAAACCAAGGTTTCAAATACTGATAGTGGACCTCGTACCAATTTTTGCTCGAACACTATGGGACCGATAGACAATAAGAATTAGGTTTCATGTTGATATACTATGTACTAATGCCCAAAACCTAGTACAATGCTACGGTACCTTTTGTATTGTTTTGTTGACGCATTTTTTGAAACCTTGATTAAAACTTAGCAATCCAAGTTCTAACCATTAACCTAACATGTTGCCTTCCTAGTTAACTCTCTCTCTCTCTCTCTCTGCCTCTCTTCACATATATATGGGTCAGTCGTAGCTTTGGGCATCCTTTCACCACCTTTGTTCTCTCTCTCTCTCTCTCTCTCCCTGCCTCTCTTCACATATATATATGGGTCAATTGTAGCTTTGCGCATCCTTTCACCAGCTTTGTTCTTTGCATGTAGCAGACAACAAATATGTCCAATGGTATTCTTGTATTTTTCTTAGGTCTTGTTTGGGATTATTGTAGGCAGTTTAGCTTTTAGAGCTTTTGAAAGTAGAGCTTTTACAAAAAAACTGTTTGTTATTTGGTAATCACATTTATAAAGTACTTTAGAACTTTAACATATATTTGGTAACTAGAATAACAAAGTGCTTTTGGTATGATAAAATGACAATAAAAGATATTACATAGTATTGTATAGTAAAAATAATATGATATAATATTATATATTAAAATATTATTATGTTATATCATATTATTGTCATATAATGTAACATAATATAATTATAATTATAATATAATATAATATATTGGTTATAATCAAATCTAATAATAGATTATAATATAATATAATTATATTATATTATATTATTATTAGACTATTATTATTATATAATAATATTATATTTTAAAATATTACTTAATTGTATAATATTATTATCATATTATGTAATATAATATAATACTATACTATAATATAATGTTATTATAATTATGATGTAATATAATATAATAGATTATAATCTAATCTAATAATAAATTATAATATAATAGATTATAATATGTTATTATAATATAATATTATAATATTATTATTAAATATTTTTATATCAAATTGATTTTTATAATATAATAATACTATAATAGATTATGTTATATGTTTATAATATATCATAATATTAATTTATTATTAGATTAGATTATATTTATAGTATAATAATACAATTGGTTTTGCTATAGTGCTCCATTAATATTATTTTATCATAAAGGGCATTTAAGACATTACACTATCATTATTTTTTTATATTTTATTATTTTTTCTAAAAATAATATTTATTATTTTTTAATTGTTCTTCTTCGTTGCTTCTCCCAGCCGCCGCCCATCGCCCACCTCTCTGTTGCCACCCCCCCCCCGACGGCACTATCCGCGGCTTTTCTTCTCCTACCTCACCCTTTGGCACCACCCGCGGCTCCTCCGCCTCCCTCCACTCGCAGGTCCTCCATCTCCCTCTACCCATGTCTCCCCACCCCTTGCACGCCTGTGGGTCCTCCGCCCGTGGTCCCCCCAGCGCACACCCTCTACCCCCCGCTGGCACCTGTAGCTCCTCTGTCCCCCGCCGGCCCCTGCTGCCCTCTGTTGTGTGCGCCCGCCTCCACCTTCTGCATCGCTCCTCAGCACCCCTCATCTCCCCCTAGGCCCACCTCCAGCTTCTGCGCTGCCCCACAACCCCATCCCCGCCGGTCGCTCCCCACCCTGTGCCGCCTTCCCCTGCGCGCGCCCACCCCCACCTTTTGTGCCGCTCCCCAAGACCCCCTATCTCCCCCGCCTTCTGCACCGCTCCCCAAGACCCCCCATCTACCCCACGGCTTCTTCGTGTCACCACAAACCACCCCCCACTCCGCGTCACCCTCCCCCGCGTGCACCTACCCCCGCCTTCAGCATCACTCCCCAACATCCCCATCTCCACACCCCCTACCCCGGGCCCCTAGATTTTGTGCCGCCCCACAAACCCACCTCTGCTGGCCCGTGGCTTCTTTGTGCCACTGCAAATGACCCTCCCATCCCATGCCATCGCGGTTTCTGCACACCGCACTGCCCGACTGATGGCTTCTCCGTGCCACTGCACTGCCCGCCCCAACCACCACCAAAACGGAGAAGGCTTTTTGAAAAGGCAAAGAAAATAATTTAATTATGGTATGAAATAATCCTAAACTTTGAAATATTTACCGCATCAACCATGTATATTTGCATTTTAACTGGTTGAAATCTGAGTGGTCCATCTTTTGTCTGACGGTCAGAAATAGATAAATAGTAAAAAGACTAAAAAATCTTTTGGAGCACCATAGCAAAATCCTAATATAATATGATACGATATAAGATGTAATTATGAGATTTGTTGGTGGATATTTTGGTAATTAAAGAAATTCATTTAAATAAAAATAGATTCCCGATATTAAGTAGAAAGTACTTCTGGGAAAAGCTTCAAAATGGAGCTTTTTCTAAGTAGATTTTTTCAGCTTTCTGGTAAAGACAAAAAGCTTCTTGATTTTGTACCAAACACCGTTGTACCATTCAAAAGTAATTTTGGAGGGTCAGAAAATACTTTTTGGCACTCTAAAAGCTTTAGCCCGATAGGGCCTTAGAATTCTGCCCTATTCTTGCATGTCTTAGACATGATTGAATCTTATGTTGGCTTGTGAGTGAATATTTTTTTATTATACTGTGCACTACTTTGGGTTTCATTATCAGTTCTCACAAGATTCTCCTTTAAATTTATCTTTTTTAAAGAACATTTTGATGCTATTTTGTTTGATCCTTTGAGCAGGGACGTCTGCATATATTCACTATGGGACTGGATCAGTAGCAGGTTTCTTAAGCCAAGACCATGTTACAGTTGGTGACCTTACCATCGAGAATCAGGTCGGTATTTATTTGAAACTCCTTTACATATTCTGTATTTCTCACTTGTATATATTATATGGAGTGCATAAACTTATATCAAATCCTTTTCTTAGGTTTTTATCGAAGCCACTAGGGAGCCAAGTATCACTTTCATGGCGAGAAAATTTGATGGAATACTTGGACTTGGATTTAAAGCAATCTCAGTTGGAAATGTGGTGCCCATATGGTATACCATGCTGACTTGACTATTGATACTCGTTTGGTTGTTATTTTCTTTTTAAGTGCTTGTTTAAAAATCCTTTTTCTTATCTGGGTTAGATCGACAATAATTGGTCAAAATAAAAAATGATAATTCCACATTTTGGGAAAGGAGGGAAAAACAGGGCAATGGTGAAAGGTATCTAAGTCCATTATCTTATTAACCTGTGTTAGGAAATCCCATGGAAGTTTTGCTACCCTATGCAATCCAATTCATTTTCTGGAGTACCTTATGGCAGTTAGAAATATCTTGATTGTTTTGGATGGTTGCAGGGGTCAGAAAAATCTTTAGGCACATTGGGCAAACAAATGAACGAGAATAATGAGGTATTTGAGCATTAGATTGACCATATGTGTGTTTTGTGGTAACTTGATTCTTTCTAAATTGGTAGATCCCTAACCATGACCATCACGCCCTGTCCCAACTATTTGGACCAACTTTATAGATCCTTGCCAATCATTCTTACACCTATGATGTTGTTTCAAGCTTCTCTACCCTTGCCCACTTCTGTTTAATTAAATTATATAGAAGTGTATTATACGAAACAAGGATGCCATGAGATCATGATTTCTTTGGATTCCTCTCATGGTTTGACATGCTTGTTACACTACCAACCTAACACTAACTGTCCACATTTTTCATTTGGCTTGGCTTCAGCATCAAGGTCAAATGCAAATATAAATATTAAATGCAAACAATGTATAGCTGTAATAATGGATGATAGCCTCTAGTACTTATGAAGTAATAGTGCATACCACCCATAACTTCAACTTTAGTTTCTTACGTCCAAGGAAGTCCAAAAACTTCCATTAACATATGAAGCCAGCATAACTGTTATGATTTTGCTGGAAACTAATGTGCTAGAACTTAATCATTAGTGCACAAGAGGTCATAAAGGATGCGTAGGCAAGAACAAACATGAAAATTTTGAAAGTTCTAATTGTAAACTCTGTTATAAATCAATGCTTTGTCAAACCGCATAGTGCTAGATAAATATTAAATCAACAATTTTATAAAAAAGTTCTAATTGACTGAAAGGTTTGATTTCCGGCGGGGGGGGGGGGGGGGGGGGCTGGAATTTCAGTTGAAAAAGTTGTATGGTGATAATCTGTAGAATCATTAATTACCATTGGACATTAAGTGCCCCATACCATGCCTTATTTTATAAATATAAGTCTATGACAAATTATTGGACACTGAACTAATGAATTGTTGACTCTTTTGTTATGCCCTTCCCATTTTCATTTGATCAAGGTGTTCTGCATTACTGGTTTAAAAATTTTAGCATTGCCAGTTTTCAATACTTGAACTATTGGCTCTTACAAAGGGTGTCTGTTGCAAGAGATCATTTACTCATGCTAAGGGGGCAGGTTTGTCATATAAACCTTATCATGGAATTGCAAGCCCTCTTGTGCATCAAAGTTCTAACCATACTATATGTTTCTTTGTTCTGTTACCGTGTTTTATTTTGTTGTTTGGTGCCGAGTGATTGACATTTACATATTTGTAAATGTTCCATGAACACTAATGAAGAATCAGAAATGTAAGTCTGCCAGCTTGTACCATTTAACAGGGATAACATGGTCAGCCAGAGTCTTGTTAAAGAACCTGTTTTCTCATTCTGGTTTAACCGGAATACTGAGGATGGGGAGGGAGGTGAAATTGTGTTTGGAGGGACTGATCCAAAGCATTACAGGGGTGAACACACATATGTCCCTGTAACTCAGAAAGGCTACTGGCAGGTTGATCCTTAAATTTTTTCATTAGTACATGAGTTGTCATATTTTATCCAATTCCTAAATAATTTCCATTAGTACATAATTTGCCATATTTTATCCACTATCCACTTTGTTTAACTTCTGTATTTCAATTTTTTTTGTTGCAGTTTGAAATGGGAGATGTCCTTGTTGGTGGTCAAACAACTGGTACTTCATGCTAATTCTGTGATATTCTACTTTTCTGCTTTGAAGCATGTTATCTACTTGATGTTCTCTTATGCCTTCTGATTACCTGACAACATGAGATCTTCAGGATTTTGTGCTGAAGGATGTCAAGCAATTGCAGATTCTGGAACTTCTTTGATTGCTGGTCCAACGGTATGTGCCTATGTTTGGTGGTTATTCAACTGACTAGCCTCCTTTTCTCTCCTTCATTTCTTTTCTTTATGCTCTTTGGTGTTCATGCAAGCATTGATACATCTGAGCTGCTCAATATGACCATGAAAAAGGGCTCGTCTATAATTTATTTGCTTTTTTAGAATTTACACTTTCATTGCAAGAGCCAAGTTTTGTTCATGCCTTGCATTATTTAGTACTCTAGACCTCTTCCGTTTTGTGAAAATATGATGGTTGGACTTTGTACAAGATAGCTTTCCTTTAGGCAGTGTCCTCATTAAGGTACAAGGGAGTGTAATTTATTTAAGGCTATAATGTTTACATACCTTCCACTCTAAACGGAATTACCAGTGAGATTGATAGCAGTGATTACATGTGAAACATGGATGCTTTCTGCCTCCCGGATGACTATATGGTACATAGCTGTTGTTATCTGTCTGCCTGCCTGTCTGTCTTTCTTAATGAGATTGTCTGCATATGTCTAGTAATGCACAATAACATGATAGGCAGACAGATATATAAATTGTCTTCACAATATATTCACCTTTGGTTGTTGAGAAGTGCAATAACAGAATGTCTTTTCCTGTCAAAATCTGGTGATGTATGGCTTCTGCTAGGATGATGTTACTTGTTACTATAAAAATTTCAGCAGCAATGGCATGTCATCCCCAATGATGCATTTAACTTGTTCTGTGGCATGAATTTACTGAAACATTTCTATTGTGTTCATAATTGGTATGGCTTTATTTGTTAAAAATATGGATGCTTGATACTTGCATTAATGTTCTTGGGTCAAAGTGATGGATCGTGATCATACAGAAAATAGTCAGATTCTGAGCTCTTTGAACAATTTTCAAATATTGCGTGCATCCACTAGTGTCATGTTTATAGTACCAGTCACTGCCTTCTTATGAGAGACTAAGAATCCATCTTTGTATTTCCACTCTTATTTCTTTTACTCCTTTCTCTATCTGGTATTAATGAATGATGCCTACAGGCTTTTTTAAAACATCACAACATTTTCTGATGCTACATAGCCACCCAAGCATTTGACATTGATTTGGCAATGGTGAACATTTGTATTTTTTAAAATCTTCTGAACAAAGACATTGTTGAGATAAGGATAAGGAGTGGTATCGAAAGTCTGAAATGAGAGAAGAGAAAGGAAAGTTCAAAAAAGTGTGGAAAATTTCAGAGAGGAAAATTTTGGAGGAGATCAGAAATAACAAGCCATAATTTTCAAAACTATGCTAAAAATTGTCTTTTTTCCAGTAGATAACTGATTCAGACACTTCTTGATTTAAATGATAGCAGAAACTCTTCTTTTACATATTTCTGCCTGCTGTTGACTGGTTGTATCATGGTTATGTTGCCTTCAGCTTTCATATCACTTCTTTGTGTTTCCATCACATCTCCATGCTGATTTGTGTAATTGAATCAAAAGGTCGTCGTTTGGCCTGGCACTGTTTTTGCAATTAGAACTGATATGTCATCTCTTAATTGCAATTCTCTGTAACATATTCTTTTCCGACCATCATTGCAGAGGTTAATCAAAAAATTGGAGCTGCTGGTGTTGTTAGCCAACAGTGCAAAGCAGTGGTCTCACAGTATGGGGAAAAGATTATGGAAATGCTGATGGAAAAGGTCTTTTCTGATATTTGCTGTTATGTAAAATATTATTGATATTGTTGTACAAATGTACAGCAGTATTTGTGCGCAACAAGGTTGTTGATACCTTTTTTCTTATAAAATAAAATTGCAGGAAGAGCCCACAAAAATTTGTTCTCGAATTGGGCTGTGTGCCTTTGATGGGACTCATGGAGTTAGGTTAGAAGTTAATCATCAACATAATCCTCATTTATCTTTCTTTCAGCATATACACTTTTTGTTATATTATTTACACAAATGTTTTCACTTTTTTGCTTAACGTATCTATGTTTGCACAGTATGGGCATCAAGAGTGTGGTGAATGGCAGAAGAGACAGATTTACTGGTGGTCTGGGAGATGGTATGTGCTCATATTGTGAGATGGCAGTTGTATGGATGCAAAATCAGTTTATGCAGAGCCAGACAGTACAGCAGGTGCTGGACTACATCAGCGAGGTAAGTTACTTCCCAAAAGGTGATGTAACTAAAAGTTTCTTTTCTATTTTTATTTTTCTTTTCATTGTCTTGAATTGCATTGCAGCTATGTGAACGACTGCCTAGCCCCATGGGGGAATCAGCTGTAGACTGTAGTAGCCTTGCATCCATGCCTGTTGTTTCTTTCACTATTGGTGGTAAAAGATTTGACCTGAAACCAGAGCAGGTACATTGTGATTTTTCACCTGTTCTTTTCAAAAAAGATTTAGTTTCTGCTCATTTTGAAAAATATGACAGCTCGCCATCATTTTACTATAACTTTGAGCTGTATTTATCACGTAGTAAATTTTTAACTTATTTTATGGTTTACAAGTACAAAGATGTTGAAGTTGCATCTTGTATTGCTCATTGATAACACAACAACCAGACCATACTTTTGCTTTTTGATAGATCATGTTTGGATTTTTATCTTTTGAATAAGCTGTCCATCAATAAGTTGGATTCAGATGCACCCAAAAAAAAAAAGGGTTGGATTCAGGCTGAAATGGATGATTTCTGCTCGAAGTGAACCACTGGACCCTCATTTTGACAACTTTGATGAAGTAGGGCTGCCAAGGGATGAAAAAAGGAATTTGAAGTATTTGGTTTTCTTGAGGAGAAAGTATTTTTAGTTTTGTTAATCCTTTTGTCATGTAAGATCGGTCTAGGTAGGGTGCAGCAGGTTGGTAAGCAGATCTGAAAGAAGAAGAATGAATGGAAGAAGTTTGGAAAGATAGATGGCTAGTTGGCTTATGGAATCCTTATAATGGAGGTAGGCAGGTTCAAGTTTTAATCTGGCCTATGATGCCTATAGATCAATGCTCATGTGGATAGACTATGGGATTAGAGATGCAACTTAACCATCGCCAGAGCCTACAACATTGTTGTAGGCATTCCTATGCACCACAAAAAAATTGATACATTACCCAAAAAAATGCTTAAACTTAAGCATATGAATGTAGGATTCTTTCTTTATATGATACCCAACATATTTATTCTGTTTAAATTCTTATGTAAAATATGAACCTTATGAAGAATGATATGGATGGTATGTAGTCACAAAGCTTCGATGTTGCTATCAAAGTACCACCATGGATATTTGAGAATTATCTGGGTGACCTTTGTTAGCCTTTACAGCAAATGGAAGGATAAAAACTAAAGCCGGGTTCAAAATTTAATCCCTAATGAAAGATTTCAGCTACTTGTGCTGGATACATCTTCAAGGACTGGAAGCTTCTGTAGTTGCTACTGGTCATCACAGTTATTTGTCAACTCAAAGTATCCTAACACTCAAAGATGAAGTGCCAGGTGGTGGCACATTTTATTGTTGTTAGCACAACGCTTTAAAGTGCAATGTTCATCCTTGTCTTCTTGTGTCCTGCCATGTTTGTGTCCGGTAGTGCTGACAGTTCCATAAACCTAAAAAGGGAGTTTTCAGGTAACATGGAGTTCTTTTCCTATAACCTGCTTCCTGTTGAATGCCATCCCGGCTCTTGAGTAGCAAATTGAGGTTTTGGGATCATATGGGGAAAAACTTCTTCCACTGAAAAGAGAACTTTAAATAATTTTGAGTGTTCCATGGACCACGATTTCAGCTGACAAGAAGCTCGGGGAGATTTACAATAGGGGTATGCATGACATGGTGACACGGCCTAAGTCATGCTTTAGTATTAGCATAAGGAACAGTAGCTGTCGGATCTTTGACATGGCCTAAGTCATGCTTTAATATTAGCATAAAGAACAGTAGCTGTTGGATATTTGATTGCCAAAAAAAGAAAATTAATAAATTTTTTAAAAATTATTCA
Source organism: Elaeis guineensis (assembly GCF_000442705.2). NCBI lineage: Eukaryota > Viridiplantae > Streptophyta > Magnoliopsida > Arecales > Arecaceae > Elaeis > Elaeis guineensis. Next base: position 93,151,949 of record NC_025999.2, on the reverse strand, counting down.
ACTGAACTGAGTAATTTTCTCATGTTAGTTGTATGTGTCATTAGCTTCATGTGTGAAGATGTTTTCCTGCTAAAATCCAAGAGCAATTCAAATCTCAGACATCTTAGGATTGTTTTGCCTCAAGATGGCTATGTTTCTTAAAGGGAATATTCATAGTGCTTTTAAACGCTATGGAGTTTGATGAACACCTTTTTTTGTCAAGTGAGGTTTTTCCCCCAGATCGGCAATTTATATATTGTGTTATAATAGCAGTCCCTTTGATGAACACCGTATCAAGATACGTGTGATGATGATGACCAACATAATTTAGGTTACTTTACCATGACTAGCTTGCAATAATCTGTTTCTCACCATTTTTCGGGTCAATCTTATTGGGTGCACAGTACATTCTTAAAGTCGGTGATGGAAGTTTAGCACAGTGCATAAGTGGATTTACAGCCTTGGATGTACCTCAGGGTCCCCTTTGGTATATATAGCTATCGCTTCACTGTCTCGCTTTGGTTGTAGGCTGTAGGTTGGTTTCTCATGCAAGTACTGTAAATGCTGCAGGATATTGGGTGATGTCTTCATGGGAGTGTATCACACAGTTTTTGACTATGGCCAGCTGAGAGTTGGATTTGCTGAAGCAGCATGGAGATGAGGGGCTAACTGTCATTTCATAGAACTTGGTTTTATGTGTCATAAAAGCCATCCCATGCATGTAAATATTCTGGTCTAGGAAATGGTTTGTGATTGAGACCTGCACTCGAACGTTTATTTCCTTTGCCAACTGATTGGTACTCGTGCAAAGCTCTGTATTCCTGCACGCATATATATGGTAGGAAGTATGTACATCTTAGCCTTGTCTTTTGTTGATTATGGACTGTTTCTGGTGTGTCACTTCATGGAGACTTTTCGAAGAGCTCTAACATTCACTCAATTGCTTGACGGTCATTTGCATCACAAGACGGTATCGTTTTGTTTGAACTTGAAAGGAGGGGCTACCCTAATGAGGGTCATCTTACTTCACCATCTTGAAGCTATCAATGCTATGCTACTAGCTACGTGTTCACCTGCTACCATTCTACCAGTTGTGTCCGCTAACAAAAGTGGTCCATATCATAACTTGTTGCATAGTAAATACAATGAATCCACTTATTATTCTGATTACGAAACTCAGATAAGTAAGTTTGATGCGAAATGCAACTTTGATTGGTATTTGAGTTGAAAAAATACCAATTACTTTCAGATGAGGAATTTGATTGTGTGACTATGATTATAACGGAAGCAGCATATTAGCCACAGATCAAAGGGGTGTATCTATAATATAGATTGTGCTTGCATCATTCATGTAACTGCAGCACATATTAGTAGATGTTGGTTTGTGCTGAAATGTGATGCATGTTGAAAGACCAAAATAGAGGAGGATGAACCATAAAAAAACTAGGTCCTGGTATTCATTTAGATTTGAAGAGATTCCCTGTCATCAATGGCAAACTAATTCTTATTACCATTCCTCGGTCAATGGGGTTATGCCAATTTTTCCCAGTTGCTCGCATGCCCTATCTTCAACTGCTGAAGAGATGTGACTGTGATTCTTCCACGTTGAAGTTAGGGAGGAAATCCAGCAAAACCATCCATTCTTTCAATACAAAAACAATCCCGGCCACGACCTTGATGAGTGAGATGGAAGCTTTTATTATAGCTTTTGTGAGGCTGAATCCTAGTGCTCCGCCTAGCTTTGGCTTTACTGTCAGCTAAGATCCAACAACTGATAGCTACACTACGTCGTTTCATAGATCATGCTGATAGATGATAGGCAACCAATAGCTCAACCCGTGGACGGAGTAATAGTTGACATAGACATGAGCAGCTAGTTTATCCTTTCCATCCTTTCTTTTGGTACGATAGTTTTTCCTCCTTCAAACACACTGATCGTCAGCTTTTATAAGTGAATCGGTGGGCTGTCTTTGATCACACGTTGATGTGGACCCAAATCCCTTTAGTTACAGCACTACACCTACCGTTCCCAGAGTATATTTAAGCTTCATGCATGCGACTGAAATAGAGTAACAAAGCAAGATGGTTTACCACGACAAGGCTCCTATGACGGCAAGGAAAAGAAAGAGAAAGAGATGTCACATGCAAACATCCAAAAGCCTGGTCCCTTATCCGAAGAAAAAGTTAAAAGGAAAAAGGGAAGCATTCTGTGTATTGAATGATAAATCTCAAAGAGAAGTCGGCAAAGTGGGGCTGCTTATAGCTTGCTTCACGTCTTCATGTGGTGTTTTTGGAAGCCTCCATGTATACATGACCGTCTCCTTTCTATTTGTTACCAACTAAACATGTTCTAATGGCATCCATCGTCTTAAGCCATCAAAAAGATTTCTATTATTGTAAAGCAAATGCTACTGAATTGCTTGTTTCTGAGCCTCAGTAAAAAGGCTTTCCATTCTTAAATAAATATGTACTCTTCCTGATGCTCCTTGTCCTCCACAAAGAGAGTATATAGAGAAGCGGACGGTATCTTAAAAAGCTAAGACTGGATGCATCAATGCCTGTTACACCTTATTCCTCAATAACCCACGTTCTTGTTCTAGCATCCATGTGGATTGCCGTGAATTTATTGCAACCAGTGTTTATAGATTGAAAGAACAAGCTTAAGATCCATAAAAAAACAAAAGAAAAAGGTGACCCAGGTCGATATCTTAAAGTAACGGGTAGCCAACATGGCTTGGAGCAGTTCGCCTAAGGCCTAATAAGAATTCAACGTTGGAACCTTAGTCTAATGCAGCAATATTCAGCAGAGCTCATGCATGGGACGATAACTTTGGTAGCATCACGCATATTAGGAGACATATAGATAGCTGAAATCTTAAACCATCTCTCTAAAGTCTAAAACAAAGTTCCCAGAGTGGCATCAAGAAGCCCCTAGTTTACCATGAGTGAGAGAGACAGATCGAGAGAGTGAGAGATTGCTAACAACATGGAGAGGGAACCAGACATGCAAGTCTGCCTTTCTGTTGACAATAAGAGGAGTTAAGGGTGATTAGCTCTAAGCTGATTGGGCTCCAGCTCTCTGGTAAAAAGACCAGAGCGAAAGGTTTATAGATAGTTTACTGGTGGCCAGCCAGCATACGTAATGTAGTGGGGGTGGACGGTTTGAAACGAGCAGAAAGTGTTTAGAAAAGGGTGGTGGGCGAGTGGGGATCGCTACTCCCTTCTCCCTAGTTTTTAATTCTAGAGGACTTGAAAACTGTGGGCCACTTGATGCCTTGCTTACCCAGGAAACTTTTGACAGCCGGATTGAATATTTGGTAGAAGAGAATAGACCATAAACGTGGGGGAGACTGCATAAAGGGAATAATATGGGGTGGAAGGGAAAGTAGCTCTGCGTCCCTTTCCCACTTTCTAGCTTATGGCAGAATGGCGGGCCGTTTGAACTCTATATTCCATTGCCAAACTGGGTGGTAGCAAAATGGAGTTTGCCTGATATCCAGAGACCTGCTATATTAAATTTAGCATGCCAAGAGTTTCATTGCTTTAATAATATGAGAACGACAGTAACAGTAATGATAACAATAATAATAACAATGCTAATAATGGATTAGGTGGCTATTGCCCACCACTGAAAACTGTGACAAGCATACAATATATACCAGTATGCATGCCCAAAACGTGTGACATGTGTTACAAGGTAAGCTAGTTGCTAATTGGCGGATCTTGAAATAAAATGGAATGTCCTATATCATGATCACTTGGAACACAATCTTGGTTCGGTGCATCTTCCACTTGAAATATCATTCTTGGGAATATTGGTTGAGAAAAGGACTAATTTATATATCTTAATTTTGCATTGATTTTTATAATAATTATTACAGTAACAAAGTTTTAGTGGCTAATGTAGTCCATAACTAGGGTTTTATGCATTCCCAAATTAATTTGACCATATCGGGAGATTATATGAGGAGAAGCTCATATAGTTATTTAGAACATTTATAAGTCTTCATTATGTTGCAAATTTACAAAAAAAAAGGATGTGAATAACATGATATTAACTTTTCTTTCAGAGATACCATCCGAGGGGAAATGGGGGGTGTAATTGGAACTCTTGTTATTCACAGATAGCAGTAACAGGTACAGATTATATCTCCACCAAACCAGAGGACATGCTGATGAATTGTTCATGTGATATTCATTTCAATCCAACAAGAATAGGGCATCACAAAGGAATCAGTTTGTCTTTCCATCCAGTCCTTGGCATACAAACACCTAATTAACATCTATTCAGTGGTTTCCTTCTGTCAACATTGGACAATTGGTAGCTAGTGGAACACGACCACTTGTTCAATCAAATTAATTCAACCACCATTCGTCAATGGAAGAAAAATAATTAATGATGGATTTGAAATAGGTACATGAACCGAAAAAAATTTGAATAAAAGGCTCCATATGCTTGATTACATAGAATCAAGACCGGTCCTGGGGCAGATCGAACTGGACAATCGCCCTAGGCCCCAGGCCTTGCATTGATGTTTCAATGAAGTACAAAGATGGCTTTCTACAATATTATAATAAAAAATAATTAAATAGGTTAATGATGAGTTTTACATGCTGCTTAATGAACATATCTATAGGAAATTATTGTATGTAGATTAATTTTTCAATGATAATTAATATTTAAAGTATATTAATTTTTAATAGAGAAGATCGAATTTTTCATTTGGCTCCGGGTCTAAAAAATATTAGGACCGACTCTGTATAGAATTGTCTGATCTGATCTGATCGTACTCATCATTGGATGCTCGTCGATCTCAAACTGCAGGTCAAGGAGCACAGTTTGGTGCATTGTTGATGTCCCATGGCTTGACGCAGAGCAAAGTTGGGTTCATACTGGGGTACGTGAGATCAACTGAACTGGAGGAGGCGTTTTCTAAAATTCTAAGTAGGTTGGTTGGCAGTGTGAGTAATTCCCTCGTGGTCTGACGACCAGTACATGCATGATTTCCAAGTCCATTCCTTTCTCCATTTTTCTTTCCCTCTTGCCAAAACTTCCTTGAAGTTTCTTTTAGACTTCCACACCAATCTTTTTCTTATTAAATTTCTTGTCCTTATTTTCATATGAAAGAAAAAGGATGCAATATATTTATAATAAAATAGCAAGAGATTTTTCTAAGACCATGGCTCAAGGTCGTTGAAGGTAGACCGTGCTGCTTTCATCTGTTCAAAAAGAAGGTGTCAGGGGCTGGTCCAAAAAATCAGCTCATGAAAACGTGCGAGGACTTCATGGAAATTGGAAAGATGCCCGGCCATGGTCCATGGACGTTACAGTTCACACTGTGCATCGAGGATACTAATAATCATATGGGATGGAATGGCGATGCGCGGATAAGGATGTAGTTTGTATGTCGCATTCGTTGCAATAAAGTGGAAAGAAAATGGACCGGGACTGCTTGCTTATCTTCTCATGGGCTGATCAACTTTCAAAATATTTTATGTAAATAAATACTCTTTAATCGCTATCTCTATTTAATGATCTACACCTTCATGACATCACTCCATGTTGTTCAACCATTGTTTCTATAAGTGTTCACTAATTCAGTCAATATATCCTTTTTTTTTTCGATTTTACTTTTCTTGAAGACGGAAGAGAAGTCAACAAATAATTTTGACAATTCATGATACAAAGAGCAAAAGATTAAGGATCTTCAACCAGATAGGATTGTAGCCTACCATTAATTTTCGATCCTCTCATGTGAGTGAGAGATAATGCTTTGTCCAAAAAAGATAATACCCTCCACGATTCACCAAATTATGGATAACAAACACAAGATAAATAACTATGTATGATTTTGTTGCAGAACAAAGGCATGCAAAAATCACAATATCAATTTCAAATTTGGAGAATTTTGCCAGAGAATTGGCAACATCTATATATTGGTTCCCAGGAGATTGTGCAACGTCCTAGTGCTATGCCACTTCATCTCTAATGACCTTTTAGCGAGCAAATTAAAACCTTGAGGGAAACCATCTGGGATATATATTATCAATGGATTTTTAAAGATTCTAACTAATCTCCCTAAACATAAAATGCAGCATCAACTTAGATGCTTTAATCAATATTGTTGAGTGGAAAGATGCTCGGACTATGATCCCCACTTCCACCATAACCTCCATTTTTTTAAAAAAAAAATCAATTAAAACGTGAACCAATACTATATATCATATTAGTCTTCATTTGCTAGTTGCACTCGTGGCAACTTCTATGAAAAAGGAGGCGAAGGAAGGAAAAGTCTTCAAATATTACACGGCTCTATCTGTGCTTATGCAGACTCATGCCGACACGATAATTTATTTTATAAGACAATTAATCTTCTAAATCTGAAAAGTATCTCCAACCATTCGCCATCTTTTTTTTTATTGTTATTATTATTTTTATTGTTTGTCTAAATGGAAGGAGACTAAGATTAGAACCTTATTCACCTGAAGTTTATAATGTTTCTTAAAGCATCGGTCCAACATCCATAACCAAAGAAGTATTATTGGAAGGATTGAGCTTAATTGAAAAAAATCTAATTAAAGGTCCAGAGATTTATTCCGTAGCATATTCTTGATTATTCTTTGGCATATTCTTATTATTCCCTGTCTATATTTGGGTCTACATATTTGTATTTATAGATCTTTGTACACACTTTTGATTCAGTGTGAAGAAAAATAAAAATAAATCTCTCCTTCTCTTTTTCATCATGGTATCAGAGCTTCCGGGTTCTGATCCATTCTTTCTTCCTTCCCCTTCTTAAAGAAAAAAAAAACCTCTTTTCCTCCGCCCACCTCTGCCCTCGTTTTCCATTATTATTATTATTATTTCTCTCTTCACAGTAAACTGCTGCCATCTTTCTTCTCGGGCGCCTGCAAAACCCCTTCGAAACCCCGGCGTCAACGTTCTTCCCGATCGCCACCACAGCCATCGCAGCGCTCTTTCTCACCGGCCGCCTCCGTCGAGCCTCCGTCGAGCCCCTTCTTCCTGACCGAAGCCCCTCCAAAGCCTCCGCATCCGCCAAATCCATCCGTAGCCATCGCCACCGCACCCTTTTTTCCCGGCCGAAACCCCTTCGCCGGCATCCGCCGAGTCCATCCGAGCACCTTCTTCCCGGCCGAAGCCCTTTCAAAGCTTCCGCATCTGCCGAGTCCATCCGCAGCCCCGGCCGAAGCCCCTCCAAAGCCTCCGCATCCGTCAAGTCCATCCGTAGCCATCGCCACCGCAACCCTCCTTTTCTTCCCGGCCGAAACCCCTTCCTTCCCGGCCAAAACCCCTTTCTCCACCTCCCGGCCGGCGTCGTGGCGGCCACTGCAATATATCCTCTTCCTCCTCCTCCAGCCCCCGACGGCGTCGCCGGCGAGGTAGCGGCAGCAATCCCGTGCTTCACGGGATACATAATTGGTAAAAGCCACAGCTTCCTTTTTTAACACTTTCTTTTATTTTATTTACCAAAAAAAAAAAAAAAGAAAAAAAAAGGGAAAGAAAAAAAAATGGAGAACTTTTATGCCTAGAAGCCTGTGTTTACGGTGTGTCCGGTAATTCGTGTGTCTGGTGATTCATTGATAGTGTGTCAGTGAGATTATCATTTTGTTTGTATGGCCAATCCAATTACTATGCAAGATCTTGAAGGTCTGCTGGATCGGCTTATTACAGTTGCCACTCGATCAGGGGGTTCGTCAAGAGATAGTGGATCGCTGAATGCTCTTCAAGTGGCTGTAAAACTTGATGGCCCAACGACATATTTACAATGGAAGAGGAGCACTCGTCTACTTGTACAAGGGCGAGGCTTGGAAGGATATCTCACCGGCACAAAGAAGAAACCTGCTAATAATGAGCAGGATATGGCTCAATGGAGAATGGAGAACTCTGTTGTTCTAGCATTTCTACTAAATACCTTGACACCAAATGTGGCAAGAAGTGTGCAACTACTGAAGACTGCACAGGAAGTCTGGGAGACGGTGGCCCAAATGTTCTCACAGAAGCAGAATTCTGCTCAAGCATTTGAGATCCGTTCTCAATTGCGTCAGCTTCGTCAGGGAGATTTATCTATCACTGAATATGCCACCGAGTTAAAACGTCTTTGGTCTGAAGCTGATCATTATAGAAATTTTGCTCCACAATGTTCCATCGATGTTGATGGATTTCAGAAATATTTAGAAGAAGAACGGGTCCAGGACTTTCTATATGGTCTGAATCCGGAATATGAATCTGTCAGAGTTCAGCTCCTCGCCAGAGATATTTTACCTAGTTTAGGTCAAGTTTTCTCTACTGTTTTAAGCGAGGAGACATGGCGACGAGTGACTTCTGACTCCAATAGTTCTATAAGATCAGCCCTTACCGTACAGCCACAGCAAGTAGGTGAGAAGGTATGTTTTCATTGTAAAAAGCCTGGGCACACTAAGGCATTTTGCTGGGATCTCCATGACCGCCCAAATCAGCCTGGACGTGGTAGTCGGGGCCGTGGTGGTCGTCTTAGTGGTGGAAGAACTGGAGGACAGAATCATGTTCGTGGACCTGCCCAAGCCAATCTCTCTGAAGAGACCGAGGGTGCTATACACAGCTTATCTACAAAGGAGTATCAGACCTTCCGACGAATGATGGAAAAGTATGAATCATCTTCTAACACCACACCTTCTACTCTGGAGCAGTCTAGCCACCAGGACGAATATCTTGATTCCTCTCTTTTTGCACACTCAGGTACTTCATATAAGTTATCACATGCATTTACTTGCGGGACATCTAACTCCTGGGTAATAGACTCAGGAGCATCCAGTCACATGACAGGGGCACCTAATAGTTTTATTTCATATTCACCATGTTCAGGACATGACAAAGTCAGAATAGCTGATGGATCTTTTACCCCTGTTTCAGGAAAAGGATCCATTGACTGTACTCCTAACTTAAGATTATCATCAGTATTGCATGTTCCATCCTTTCCTACAAATTTACTCTCTATCAGCTCTGTTACTAGAGATTTGAACTGCTCTGTCACTTTTTGGCCTTCACATTGTCTATTTCAGGAGCAGAGAATGGGGAAGATACTTGGGGGTGGTAGAATGCACAATGGACTCTATTATCTATCAACTGACGAGAAAAGTATGAGCTCTTCTTTGATGGGGTATGCATTGTCTGCTGAAGGTGCCACTTCAGAACTTATGTTACATCATCGTAGGCTGGGTCACATTCTTTTTTCTATTCTTAGTCGCTTATTTCCATCTTTATCAACTAAATGCAATAAAAATTTGTTAGTTTGTGATCATTGTGAATTGGCTAAACACACCAGAGCAATATTTCCTATATCTGAAATTAGAAGTTCTCAACCTTTTGCTTTAATTCACTCTGATGTATGGAGACCATGTAGTACCAATACTCTCAAGGGCCATAGGTGGTTTGTTATCTTCATTGATTGTTTTAGTCGAGTAACTTGGGTCTATTTATTGAAGGAAAAAATGGAAGTTTTAAACTGTTTTAAAGAGTTTCATAAACTTGTAGGTACTCAGTTTGGTGTTAAAATTAAAATTCTACGTTCTGATAATGGCACCGAATACATTAATCAGGAGTTCCGTGCGTATCTTCAAACTCACGGAATTCTTCATCAAACCACTTGTGTTGATACTCCTGCTCAAAATGGAGTTGCCGAAAGAAAAAATCGGCACTTATTGGAAGTAGCCCGATCCTTACTTTTTACCATGCAAGTTCCTAAATTTTTGTGGGGTGAGGCTGTCTTGACCGCGGCTTACTTGATCAATCGTATGCCTCTAAGAACACTCGGGTTTAAGTCCCCCATACAATGTTTGAAAGGGTCTACTGATTATGTAGTCACTCCTAGGGTCTTTGGATGTGTTTGTTTTGCTCGTGATTATAGACCTTCAGTAGGAAAACTAGATCCACGAGCATTAAAGTGTGTCTTTGTTGGTTACCCTGCTACTCAAAAGGAATACAAGTGCTATTATCCCCCTGAGCGGCGAATGCTTGTTACTATGGATGTTACTTTTCGAGAAACTGAAGCTTATTATGGAAGTCGTCTATCTGATAATAAGACACCAGAATTATTTCTTCCGGGTGACTTTCTATACACACCAAATTCTGGTGCCCAGGGGGAGTATCATAGTAATGATGTTCAGAGGGAGCCTAGTATTGAGAATGATGTTCAGAGGGAGCCTAGTGTTGAGAAAGAAGAAGAGTCCAGTGTGCATTCACCACCAATTGCCCATGTATCTCCACCGCTTGAAGCTTCTTCTCCAGAGTCTCCTAATGGTAACAATATTTCTACTACTTCTTCCATTTCTAATCTTAATATTTCTATTGCAAAACGGAAGGGTACTCGCTCAATTGTTCCTCCTGCTCGTTACCGTTATGATATCACTAATTATGTTTCATATAAGAATGTGTCTCCATCTTATCAAAGCTTTATAGCTGCATTAGACTCTGTCTGTATTCCTAGTACCTGGCAAAAGGCTATGGCAGAACCTAAGTGGAAGGAAGCAATGTTAGAAGAGATGACTGCTTTATCCAAAAATCAGACGTGGGATCTGGTCACTCTGCCAGCTGGGAAGCATCCTGTAGGGTGTAAATAGGTGTACACTATAAAGCAGACTCCAGAAGGCAAGGTGGAAAGATACAAAGCTCGGTTAGTAGCAAAGGGATACACTCAAATATATGGAGTAGACTATGATGAAACCTTTGCTCCAGTGGCCAAGATGAACTATGTTCGAACACTTATATCATGTGCTGCTAATTTTGGCTGGGAATTACATCAGTTAGATGTGAAGAATGCATTTCTTCATAGAGATCTTCAGGAGGAAGTATACATGCAGATACCACCAGGATTTGAGACTAAAGCAACAATTGGAAAAGTCTGTAAGCTAAAGCGTTCACTTTATGGTCTTAAACAGTCTCCTCGAATCTGGTTTGATCGATTCAGTCGGACTGTAAAAGGAATGGGATATAAACAGAGTAATGCAGATGATACTCTATTCTATAGACATCTCAAGGGAAAGAAAACTATACTCTTGGTTTATGTTGATGATATTGTAATAACAGGAGATGATCATCATGAGATTAAACAACTCAAAGGAAAACTAAAGCAAGCATTTGAGGTAAAAGATCTGGGTCCACTAAGATATTTTTTGGGCATAGAAGTTGGACGATCATCCAAAGGTATTTTTCTGTCACAACGAAAGTATGTACTAGATTTGCTTTCTGAGACTGGGATGTTGGGGTGTAAACCTGCTACTACTCCAATAAATCAGAATCATCGAACAGTGACAGATGGTGAAACTCCTATTGATCGAGAAAGGTACCAACGGTTAGTTGGAAGGTTGATATATCTTTCACATACAAGACCCGACATAGCCTATGCTGTCAGTGTCATCAGTCAATACATGCATGATCCACGAGAATCACACATGGAGAGAGCTTTAAGAGTATTACGCTATCTGAAAGGATGTCCTGATCGTGGTTTGTTGTTCTCCCAACACAACACATTCCAGGTTGAGGGATTTACTGATGCAGATTAGGCTGGATCATTGGATGATAGGCGATCTACTTCTGGATATTGTACATATGTAGGGGGTAATTTAGTTACCTGGAGAAGCAAGAAACAGTCAGTGGTGGCTAGATCATCAGCAGAAGCTGAATATAGAGCAATGGCTCTAGGCATATGTGAACTTCTTTGGCTTCAGAAGCTGCTTCAGGAATTACAACTTCTAAACAAATTTTCTCTTCGGTTATATTGTGACAACAAAGCAGCGATTGAGATTATAAGCAATCCGATACAGCATGATCGTACCAAACATATCGAGATTGACCGTCATTTTATCAAAGAAAAGATTAATCAGGGTCAGATCTGCATTACCTATATTCGATCTTCTGATCAGGTGGCAGACATTCTAACCAAAGGGCTTAGCTCATTGTCTTTTTCTGGATTGACTGACAAGATGGGACTTCGAGATATCTTCGCCTCATCTTGAGGGGGAGTATTGGAAGGATTGAGCTTAATTGGAAAAAATCTAATTAAAGGTCCAGGGATTTATTCCGTAGCATATTCTTGATTATTCTTTGGCATATTCTTGTTATTCCCTGTCTATATTTGGGTCTACATATTTGTATTTATAGATCTTTGTACACACTTTTAATTCAGTGTGAAAAAAAATAAAAATAAATCTCTCTTTCTTTTTTTCATCAAGTATCAACCACGGTAACTCACCGTGCATTCCGTGTGAAATCTATACGACCATGCCGAAGCCTTTGCATCCCGTTTCGAAGCTATGCGAAATTCTTTAATGGTGGAAGCAAAATTGAATTCAATGTCATTGCATCTCTTTTGACAAGATGTATTCATCACGTTAATTTCATTAATTTCAGTATGCAAATTAACAAGTCTACGATCAAAGATGACCACTCGATGACCAGATCCACCGATCGAGGGACGCCAAATTCCATGGCATATCCTCCATTTCATATCCCACCGGACAAGACTTTCTAGTCGTACAATGTCAGGGTTCATATATTTTTCCATGATCATCGTTGAATGCATTATTGAATTTGAAGGTAGGAGATTGAGTGAGCTTAGAATAAGTCGGCCTAGCTGACTTTTGGGACCCTCGGATATACGGCTGGTCTTACAATCCTCATTAACTGTCAACGTCTTTGCTGGTTCCAATCACCAGCACATAATAATTTTGTTTCTGTAGATTAAACTACCACACATTGTGCATGTATATGTTTTTTCTTTAAGCATAGGGTAGCACATTCTACCTCCATAGGAGATAAACAAAAATTGTTTCATGGGGAACCGTTTGGGCACAAATTCTTTTTTTTTTGGGGGAAAAAATTGGCATGATTGGATTTGTCCGCAGCCAAACACGTGGAAAATATATGAAAACCCAAGGCAAAAAAAAAAAAAAAAAGTGAAGAAGAAGAAGAAGAAACTGCAGGAAAAACAAGGAACCCATTTGTAGTGGTTTGATAGAGATGTTTAGTCACATTTTCCTCCTTATAGAAGAATAAATCCATTTCTAAAACATGTTTCCTTGGAAAACTCTAAGCTGAGTCCGAAATATATTTCACAATAAAGTTGTTGGAAAATTGAAGTAATGCAGCATTTGTTAAGAAATAGTTGATAAAAAAAAAAAAAAAGAATTGAAAATTGAAATGTTTTTTGTTTCATAAAGGAAAACTAATAAAGACGTGCCTAATATCCATGACCAAGATCTTCACTTGAAGCAATCATTAGTTGAATTACTATGATTAAAAATAAAAATTACAAACTTATTTGAAACCATGGCTGCTAGATTAAATCAAAAATATTGAGAGCTCAATTTAAAATTTAACGTAATTATTGCATTTTTATGTCAAAGGGTAGTTGACTTCTAAAGTTGTTTAATATTTGAGTCAATATCACCGAGTATGAAGAAATAAAAGAAAACAAATATTACAGTTTGATTCATCTTTTGATCATGTCACTAATCTATGAGATCAAGATGGTTGCTAAACTAGCTAATTCTGAAGCTGTGATAATCCGTTATAATAACAAATTAAAGGTCAATGGTTGGGTATAATAGCTTTTGTAATAATATCAATAGCTTAAGAACAAGCTTCTTTTTTTTTTTTCTCTCTCTCTTAAATAACCAAGTTTGGCCATCCAAGGAGGAAATCGGCCCTCAAGCTCCCAATGAACAAACGTAGTATAGATTGTATCCCACGATCTAGATATTTAGCTGATCATCGGTCCAATGTTTACCCTCATTGATACATTTTGGCCGTGTAAGACCATGGTTCGCCACTGACCCTCACTTTGGCCACCGATCCACCATCAGATCTCCGATTTAGCCTTCCTAAATAAAGATTCAATTCGTTTTTATTTGGATGGCTCCCTATGTCAAAGTCCGATCTAGTCTCAGCACACTTCGGATTGCTGACCTGCACCACTGTATCTAGATCATCCTCTCTGCCAAGAATGTCAAGAACCTCGAGAAGGTTCCCACCTCGAGAAGGTTGAAACAGACCTGCTAAGGTGAATAAAATGTAGGTGAACGAAGATCAAGGGATCGGTGAGAAGTCCTATCGAAGCCCTCTACCATCAGGAACTCTCGTATCGAAGACATCGAACATCGATCTAGATTTCAGACTTCGGCCCCCTCATCGGCACCAACCTAGGTGCTCACTGCCGATCCTCATCACTTACAACATACGTGGTAGGGAGGCTAACTACGATCTCTCTGAGCCTTACTTCCACAGCTATATTCGAAAAGATTGACGAATGACCTTCGTACAATCCCATCAAGCTACGCCACTACTAGGATCAGCTAGCCAGGCACTAAATAAAGTAGGCATAACCGCTTAATCCCACAAAATTCGATCGAAAATCTCAGGATAGTGCATCCAGCAGAGTTCAAGCAGCCTCTAATTCTTTTCCTCCATAGTTCTTGTACTCTATAAATAGAAGTAATCAGAAGACCCCCAAGATAAGAAAAAACTCTCTCACGTACTCCTTCCTTTCTGTTTTAAATTCTTAACTTGAGCATTGGATAATCCCTATCAGAGCCAATCCCAATACAAGACATCTTTTGCAGATCTAGTTGCAGTCCTTAAAGCCAGGCACAATTTCTCTCCAGCTACTTTGACCTAAGTCAGAAATCTATAGCAATAGGCACCATTAGCCACCCTTATTTATTTAAGATCATTAGTTAGATCTTATTTATACACCCAATAATTTTGAACCCATTGGAAATTAACTGAACGATAAATTCTTTATACACTGCCCGCGGCATAGAAAATCTGACGTGGAGTGCATCGCTTCATCCTATTGGACTATGTAGCCACCGCTTTCCAACGTACATTTAATATCTGCAGTTCTATTTTTTTTTTTGAAATTTTGAATGACGAAAATATCCTTCTTAAAAATTATTATATCTCTTGTTAAAAATTATGACATTCCTTTATAAAAATTATGACATCCCTTTTCTTCCGAAAAAATTATAACACCTCTTCACAGACACCTTTTTACAAAAATTATGATATCCCTTCATAAAAATTTTGACATCCCTTCCCTTCCGAAGGCAGGTGTCATAATTTTTAAGAATGTGTGTCATAATTTTTTCAAAAGACAGAGATGTCATAATTTTTTTGAAGGAGTATCATAATTTTTATTAAAAAATATCATAATCAAAGAACAGAGATATTTTCATCATACAAAATTTTTAAACGAAAAAGATGATCAGTAGATATTAAATATATATTAAAAAATGATGACTATGTGGATCAATCGATAAGACGGTGCGCTCCATGTCGAATTTTCTATACCACCCATGATATATAAAGAATTTTTTTAAATTGTTATTCGGATTATTATAGGATATGATGCACACAGTTTGGAGGCTCGTGGAGCTAGCTACCAATTAAGGTTGAACATAATATTGGAAGATCATAAGGCCCTATGTTTGGAGTAGGCCAGAGTGCTCCATATCCAGCTTCTCATTTAATTAATTACCAGAAAGAAATGACGATAACTGCCACCGTAGCCTTTTTCCAGGGTCTCATATGGAGTTATGTGCACTTCTAAGGTTTTTGTACATATGTACCAATCTCGGGGAGGTCCAAAAACGAGGGTTCATTTCAAGAGTAGTCCACAAAGGACGCCCTATCCCGCACTCCCAGCTTCCAACTGTCTTGTCTGAACGCAATAAACTGATTCCCGACCCCCTCTCTCCTTCCACTCCATTCCACCCGGTAGTTCATTGGGCTTCTCACGTCCATCTACCCATAAATAGAAGCACGAAAGGGTCAAGAAAGCTGACGTGCCATAAACCAAACGGCGCGCCCCGGAGTCCGCGCACCTCCCGCTCCGTCAGACGGTCGCCCCCGCGACGCACCCTCCGCCCTCGTCAATCCAGGTGGGCCCCGCCGTCTCTCTCCCCTTTCGCGATCCGGTCACCTCCCTGCCTCCCTTTCGCTCTCTCTCTCTCTCTCTCTCTCTCTCTGAGAGAGGTTGAGTCCAGTCGAACGTGTTGACGAGTTCTCTCACGTGGAACGCGCCGGCCCAATCGGAAGCGGTGGAGTTTTTTTGAAGCGGTCATATCACCGTTTGACCTTCTGCCCCCCCTCTCTCTCCCTTCGATCAGGAAAAAAAAAATTAGTTGAACCGGATCCACCAGCCGGACAGTAGACCGATCCTGTTAGGAAGCACCGTATACCATATTAAGAAAAGCAAAAACAAAAAAGAAAAAGGAAGCCACGTGCATCCGGACCTCCACGGGCTCCACTCACCTCCATCTTCATCCCCAACAAAATCCTAGATCTAATCTCCATGTCATTGATCTCTCTATTTCTCTTGTATTGTTATTTTTCAGCTCCGATGTCCACCTCTTCTTCTATTTTATATGCGATCAATATTCTTTCGAGCCATTTTCTTCATCTAATCCCAAATGGATCTATCAAAATTATAGGCCAACTCTCATCTACTGATGTTCTCAGATCTATATTGTATCGCTAGCTTCTTTTTAAATTTTTTCTAAATTTTTCATATGTTGTTATTCTTCCCTCCAGATCTCCTGGTAGTGTTGCTCAAGTGCCAATCTGTAGCTCGAGTGTTTCGTCATCTCCTTGCACCATCATACTATTTTTGAGCCCCTCTCTAGGTTCTCTTCTTCAAATTCTTTATACGATCGATGCATAAATATTAGAAAATGATGGTACATGAAACTGAAGGTTATTGCTGCACAAGAAGCATAGTATTACAGAAAAAGAGAGAGGTCTCTATTCTAATTTAGCATAGAGGGTATAAATGGAGAGAGATATATTTCAAACTCTATTTCTCTCTTTTTTGAGCTTAAATAGATGACTTTTGTATATTGAAGGTAGAGATTTATGTCGAGACAATGGAGAGAGAGAGATTTTGAGGGTGGAGCACATTCGAAATTTATTTATTTTTTTATTTAATAGGCCGACTTACGTGGATTTTTAGTAGATATTTAGATTGTGTGGCGCTCCCTGGTAAAATCTATCAACCACTGAGCTGGTAGACCCGGTCTGATTAATTAATAATTTTTCATTCGGAATCTTGTAGGATCCCCTATCTTCTCCTGTCAGCCTCTTGTGTCGTCCCATCTTAGCTCAACAAATAGCTAGCTAGCCGCGTACATGCCGTGTGCGGCCACCCCTCCCTAATTCCTCCAGCTGTTCCACTGACGCACCATCTCACGTCACCCCATCCCCCAAGTCTTCGTCCCTCCCAACCCGTTTTTATTGCCATCCCCATCCCGCCGGTAAAAGACTTCAGACTTCAAACCACCCCTCCGCACCAACACCCCCCCCCCCCCCCCTCTCCCTCTTCTCCTCCTCCTCCTCCATCTCTCCTCTTTCCCTCCCTATTCTTCTCTCACAATTATCATAGATTGATGGACAAAGGTGGTGCAGGAGCGCTGCGTTTGGGCACCTCGGAATCGGTCGGGTTCCTGGCAAGCAGGTCGTTCCTTAGTCCCAACCACGGCGGTGGGCTCAAGAGCAGGCACTCCATGGACTCCGGCGACCACTTCCCGACAGCCATCGAATTCCCGGTCACCCTCAACTACCGCCGCGGGGATACCGTAGAGGATCCGCCTGGCAAGAGGCGGGTGGATGAGATGGATTTCTTCTCTAATGAGAAGAAAAGGAGCCGGGAGGAGCCCGATCTCGACCTCAAGGTGCCGAGTCTGAGCATCAAGAAGGAAGATCTCAACATCGATGTTAGTAATTCAGTGTCATGGTTTATTTTCTTTCATCTTGTTATCGGGTTTGATCTGTTACATATGCGAAATTAATGAATTAGATGCGATATCCGTACACTGGTTTGAACCTTCTTACGGCTAATACGGCCAGCGATCAGTCGACGGTCGATGATGGGCTGTCTCCTCCTCAGGATGATAAAGAAGGCAAGAGCGAGGTTGGTCATATATTTAGAGGAAGAAAGAAAGCAATAATGAATGAATGAAAGGATGAATGAATTCTCATATATATATATATGACTGAATTTATTTGGTTTCTACGACTGTGGTGATGAGTGCTTAACTGAAGTGAATTTAATTGTCTATTTGTTTGATCCAGTTGGCGTCGATGCAAGCCGAGCTGTCTCGAATGAATGAAGAGAATCAGCGGCTGAGGGGGATGCTGAACCAGGTGACCACCAACTACAACGCCCTCCAGATGCAGCTCGTTGTATTAATGCAACAGCGCAAGCAAAAGGATGGAAGCTCACAAGAGCATGAGGTAGTAAAGACTTACTAATTTAGCTCATCAAGTCTAATACAAAACAACCATATAGTACATCAACTGATTCAGAGATCTATAATTCAGGCTATGGATGAGAAGACTGATGGGAAGATCGTGCCGAGGCAGTTCATGGACCTTGGTCTGGCCGCAAACACCGATGAGCCTTCTCAGTCCTCAATCGAAGGTGGAGGACGGGAGCGGTCCTCTTCGCCCACGAACAATGTTGAAGCAGGATCCATGGAGTACCGCCTAAAGAAGAATAATGCTAACAAAGAGATTGTTCCGTTGGATCATGAAAGATCTAACAGGGACGACAGCCCTGACCCCTCGTCTGAAGGTTGGAACCCTAACAAAGCATCCAAATTAGCCTCCCCCAAGAGTGAAGAACAGACCCAAGAGGCCACCATGAGGAAAGCCCGGGTATCCGTCCGAGCACGATCCGAAGCACCTATGGTAAGCTGATACGAGACAAATTTTCATCCATATCCCAAGTATGATTGATTGTGGTAAGGATAGCAATTGATGTTGAGACTGATTTGACAATACTCTCTACTTGTCTTATAGATCACTGATGGATGTCAATGGAGAAAGTATGGACAGAAGATGGCCAAAGGAAACCCATGCCCCAGGGCTTACTACCGGTGCACCATGGCGACCGGCTGCCCAGTTCGCAAGCAGGCAATGCTCATCTCCTTGCATCAATTTAATCCTATTAATCGTAGATTAATCAAATTTAACAATCTAACTAAGATATAACTTGGAAATCCAAATAGGTCCAAAGGTGTGCGGAGGATCGCTCCATCTTGATTACTACATATGAGGGGAATCACAACCATCCACTCCCACCAGCTGCCATGGCGATGGCATCGACCACTTCAGCCGCAGCTTCGATGCTCCTCTCTGGATCCATGTCGAGCGCCGATGGATTGATAAACTCTAACTTTCTAGCAAGAACGGTACTTCCTTGCTCATCAAGCTTGGCTACGATATCAGCATCTGCTCCATTCCCGACTGTCACGTTGGATCTGACCCACAATCCAAATCCTCTCCAATTCCAAAGGCTACCAGCTCAGTTCCAACTCCCCTTGCCAAACGGTACTCCAGCCTTCGGTGGACCACCTCAGCCCCCCGCTCTGCCGCAGATCTTCGGGCAGGCACTGAACAGCCAGTCAACATTTTCCGGCCTTCAGATGTCGCCCAACATGGACGGAGCCCAATTCCCTCACCCTAAGCCGCCGTCAGCCACATCACTGGCCGACACGGTGAGCGCGGCGACCGCCGCGATAACGGCAGACCCCACATTCAAGGCAGCCCTTGCCGCTGCCATCACATCCATCATCGGAGGTGGTCATCAGCCAAACAGCAACAACAGTAGTAGTGTCAATAATACCACTAGCAACGGCAACACCAAGCCGGCCAATTCGAATTTTCTGGCCACCTAAGAATAATCGCAGATGCCCTCGTCAATTCCATGCTTAATTCCTCTTTCTTAAATATTATGTTTTTGTTTTGAGGAGATAAATGGGATCATGTCTACATGTTAATTTTGTTTGCTAGTCTCTTGTTAATTTTTGGACGGTGGAACTGCATTCTTTTCTTTCTTTTTATTGTTGGCAGTTTAAGATAGACGATTATAATGAAGACAAAGAGGAAGATGTCCAAAGGGTCAAATCTTCTTTTCTTCTTATTTTCATACGCCCGTCTAACCCTCTGGGCTTTCTTATGTGGGTGGCTCTCTTTGACAGAGACCCAGACGTCGCCGTCGGTAAGTCAAGGATTGCGTCCCATGCACGTGAACGATGCGGGAGAGGGATGAATAGGGTAGACGATGGACCGCTGATTCTCCACGGTACTCAAAAACTACCGCAAAATGCTATGTATTATTAGATACTATTCATCTTAAAATGAATGATACAGTGTATATGTTAAAAAAATTAATATATATATATATATATATATATATATATATATATATATATAAATTTTTAAAAACATTTAAATAATTTAGATGACCGTTGATTTTACGATAAAAAATATTTAATTATGTATAGCATTCGATATTTTTGAAGTATCGTAAAGCATCCCGTCCCGATCACGAATGTTACCCGAAAACAGCGAGACAGCCTAGATTGAGCCGCCTTCACTCTTCGTGATGGGCCAATAACTGCAAAAATAGGTACGACGTGGGGCCCAAGTAAGGTAGCAGACGTGGCAGCTGGGCACTTCGGGACGTGGCTGTTGCTTGCTTCACGTAGAGTAGCTGATCCCCTTCGATCACGGAATACGGAGTACCGAACAACCTGTAGCGGGGCCCGTAGAACGACTAAGATACTGTTGTCCGTTAATGAGGTTTTTCCGGGAAGATTCGCCTCGACGCAAGAACTTGTCTAGATTACTCGGGTTGTGTACAAAAGATGAGATCACGATGCGATGGCTCCATTTCGCACAATAGAATATGATATTCCTTCCTCGTTGTCCTTCCTGATCGCGCCTGAGAGCCAACAACGTTGAATAGTCTGGCAAAGATATCATATCACTCAGTCTTTCTGGAAAAGCTTACATTGAATACACTCTCACAAAGATATAAAACTGGATAAGCTTAGAACGGGGGGCAGATGGAGTTCAAATGGTACAGAAAGACTGACGCCGGGGACCAGTCACCAGAAGAAGTTGCTGAAGGTAAAATATTAGATAATCTAGATACTAGGTCAGACGAGATTTTTTTTATTCTCAGCGGCTTCTCTACAATCAACTTAAATGTATGGCAGAGTGATAAATGGCGCGGAGGTAGCGGGTGAATCACATGATAGATGCTTGCGCGCTAAAGGAATGGGAATCACAAAAGTCCCTCCTCACTAAAGGCTATTTAGGGCTTGGTCAGAGAAATACAGATCAATTGATGTAAGAGGGAGGGGATAGTATGACCTCTATCTCCCAACAGAGCTAGGTAGAAAAGTCCTAGATTAGATGATGCATCTAGAGGCCACTTCAAGATTTCTAAGAACTAAGAGGGTTAATGGAACTTGCACCTTGCATGTGAAACCCATCATGACACCTCTGAGACCATTGTATTGGACAAATAAACATCTCAACTACTTTTTACTTTATCTAACTTATCTCTTCCCTTGACTAAAATAGAAACACTGAACTAACCAGTTGCTAGTATTGATAAGAACATGCATAACGACGGCACAGACTACTTAATGAATAACTTGCATAGTGATGTCACTGGAGGCCAGATTAGATTGATGATGTTGAAAAGATTATTATATCGGAAGGAGGAGTTTGAAAAGATCAAATTACTAGTGTGATTTTTTTTTTTTTTTTGATACAAACAGACGATTACATAACTCTGATATGTGCACAGTCCATAAAGTCAGCGTACACAAGATTCCACAAGATCAACGGACACATGTCATCCTGTCTCTAAGTCCAATTTCTGAAATGCTCTGCTATATAAGCCGCAATCCAGTCCACTACGCTATTCACCTCCTAAAAAATATATCGAATCTGCACCTCAACTGAAAAGTAGAGAGCAGTGTGATTTGTTTCTCAACAAATCTAAAACTAGCAATTGATCGAACCACTAGCTTGCTAGATTGATCAAATCCATCTATAGAATTAGGTTAATCAAGAGATGAGATTTGGTTTTGACTCAAGCAAAAGACTTAAAATTTCTATAAAAAAATGAGAATACTTTAAAGAAAAAAACCAAATAAGGGAGCATAAACTCATAGATGGAGAAACCAACCAATAAGAGATTCATTATATAGAAGAAATTTAATTGAGCACAATACAAAAAATCTTCAAGATGAAATGCTGGAGAACTGGATAAGCCAATAAAGATCGAGCATACAAAATCCTCTAAATGCTCAATCAATCTCCTACAAGGTGGAATTATAATTTCTCATGTTGGAGAACTTTAAACTAGGATCAGTGATGCATGACCATCTAGATACTTATCATGATACATGGCAGAAATATAGAAACCTTATCCATGTCTATAGAGTGCGGTAGAGATCTTGAATGAAACCTTCCTCCTTTTCTTATTTGATAAATTGGTAGTTATTTCCACCAATAACTATCATTCTTTGGGTGATTTCTTGAAATTATAACTTCTTCTAGATGGGTGGTTGTTGGCCATTCCCTTATACGGATAACTTTTTTTATCCAAATAAATCTCTCTAACTCATTGACTCCACTAATAAACTATCGAGATATAATATATTGAGTGAATGATAGCTAATTGGCCAACCATAGGATCTTCATCGACATAATATTATCGAACATTTTATTTAGTTGCTTGATAATTATTAAGTATAAACAATGTAATGAAATTTTTGCCTTGAAAATTAAGGGCATGATATGATATTGTCACATCTGCATATATGTCATTAATTTGAAAAAGGAAACTAGGCAAATGGTATCCAATGAGGGATTTAAAGTAGTCTCTGCAAGAGTTTGTCCCTTTGTACAGCAACCAGCAAAAGCCAAACTATTGACTAGCTGATCAGAGGAAGAAAAACTGATGATAGCTGGCATTTTAGATGGGATACTGAATAAAAGTAAACTATAATATGGTAAGCTGATGTAGCATATGCCGCTTATTTTATGCTCTTTTGGAAATTGACAAGGTGGGTGAAGTCCTTGTTGGTATCGGATGGGTGAGACACTTCGAACACCTAAAGAAACGGCACAAATAATGGCTTCAGTGTATCATACAAAATAAGGGTGGGTCCGTGTGCGTCGCATCTCAATCGGACTGATGCATTCTCGGGCATATGATTCTTATGCACTTTCCTGAGTCGATCTCTAGGATGCAATCAAGACTTGAGCTAGTTGTTGGTTTATTTGGAGAATTTGTAGTTGTGATTGATGCCAAAGTGGAAACGTGTTCAATTCCAAGGTCGGTATCCGCTTTGAATTCCTATGATGCCAAGTTGGTAGAAACTTGAGTTCTAGATGCATGCATATGATTAATGAAGCTAATTTTGACCCCCTCATGCAGCATCCCCTCTCACTTGGTAGCAAGGGAGGCAACATTTAATTATGGTAAAAGAGTTACTTAACTCGAGTGGAATTGGGTAAGAAGGAACTAAGAAAGCCATCCGAACTTTCTCCTTTTTCCTTCATTTTTGAACGTATGTTTGGCCGAACATGAATGAACTTTTTTATTTTTTATCAAAAAAGGAGGCAGATGTCGTGGTCTCATATTGACTAATAAAAGATTGTATTATACAGGTTTATTCTTATGCACTTCCCAAAAGGTTTAAGCATTTGGGTTATGAGTCATGTGATCCCAGTGAGATATTGGAGTCGAGGATAATTTGATAGGATTTGGGCCATAGATGGGCTCTTCTTCTTCTTCTTCTTCTTCTTTTAGTACAAACGAGCAATCACACCAATCTGATGCGAGAGCAGTCCAAAAGATCAAGATGCAAAAAATCCTACAATGTTAGCGGGCAATCCCCACTCTGTCTCCAGATCCACTAGTCAAAGTGGTCAGCAACAAAAGCTGCCACCCAATCTACTGTAGTATTAACATCCCGATAAACATGCTAAACTCTGATTGTAGCAGTATGATAAGGAGAGATGCAAACATCTCGGATAAGAGGGTGACCTCCGGACTGCTGAGCACCCTCCTGAAGCCAAGCAATGATAGTGGCAGAGTCATCCTCAAGGAAGATCCGCTCTGCATGAAGCTGCTGCTTGACAAAAGTGACTCCAGTCTAGGCAGCATGAAGCTTTGCACTGAAGATAGAAAGCTCAAAGAGGTGAAAGTCACCAGCTGCTAAAAGTCTATCTTCAGAACTACGCATAACAAAATTAGCTTCGCCCCACCCGTCCCTGACGCTGTTGTCAAAGTTAACTTTGATAAACCCCAGGGATGGGGGCTCCCAAGAAATGGATAAAATCCTACGAGTCGCTGCCGGGGCAGCCAGGGAGCTCTATGGACCAGAGATGTCAAGGAGCGGAGTGGCAGTATCAAATCGATAATACTCCCGAGCAAGACAGACAGCTATGTCCAAAACTCGACGAGCAGGAATCACATCATCGTAAAAAATGAAGCTATTCCTAGACAGCCAAATCTGGTAAGCAATATAAGCCATCCATCCAACAACAGCAGTTGACTCGTTAGTCATACTCTGACGAATCAAGTCAAGGAAGAAATCCAATTAGAGATCAGTGCTCGTCTCTCAAAGATAATCGCCCACCTGTCTCCAAATGACCCTTGTAGCATAGTGTAGAACAGCATGCTCTGCAGACTTATCCTTCATCTCATAAACTAGATAGGAGGTTGGAATCTCCATGTCCCACAAATTGGACAGGAGGTCGAAATCTCCATGCCCATCCCACAAATCGGATGGGCTCTTCTTTTTTGAGTAGAAGCCAATCATGACGAGCACATCAAGAATGAGCCTGGGACACTAGACCACCTGGCATAAGAGGGCATACTTATCTTTTAAGGAAGAAAATGAACTAATTTTGTTAGAGACATGATGTTGCATGTACCGGCTTTGTCACCAAAATACTTACAACAGTAATTCAGAATCAATCGCAATATATTTGACGGAAGTGGATTGAGTGGCATGGTCCAAGATCCGAAGCCCCATGGATCGCTTCACCTCGCAAATCAGATATGGGAGAGAAAAATAGAATAGAAAAGAAGAGAATGAGAGAGAAAGTTAATACTTTCTCTTGATTGGAAGTTTTTTTATAAAAAAAAAGAAGAGAAAAGCAGAGATAATATAAATTTTCAAAATCTGTAACTTTTTTCTCCTCTAAATTGAATAGATTTGGAGAAAAAAGAACTGAGAGTTAGTGAATCTTTTATAATTTTCATCTTATCTCTTTAATAATAAAAAATAAATTAATATTATATTTCAATCTTAAGGTTTATTTCAAGTCTCCCACTTAAGCCTCTCATCCGATTAAGATGAAAAAAATCAACAAAAATAAAAAAAAAAAGATGAAAAAAGATTAAAAGATAAGAACTTTTCTTAGTTCCTTTCTTCGATTTATTATGTTCCTCTCAAGGGTAAAATTGTAACATTTTTTTTTTGTTTCTTCTTTGCTTCTAATAAAGAAAGAAAAAAAATTATTTTTTTTTATTTCTTTAAACTTTCAATCAAGAGAAGAAATATTTTTTTTTCTCTCCTTATTGATATTTTTTTTCTTTCCAAAACTCCCAACCAAGGCATCATCCTATGCCTATACCATGTCCGCAACGTGATGCAACCCATAGTGATTCCAACATTTAGATTCAAAAAGAATAACTTATTACAAAAAAAGCTCGATCCTTTTTTTTTGATACAAATAGGCGACCATACCACTCTAGTGTGAGTATAGTCCAGAAAGTCAAATAAAAAATATCACGAAGTGCCTATAGGCACATATCTCCATGGTGCCATGATCAATCTCCGATGTGATTGGTAATAAATGATACTACCAAATCTGCGGCGTTGTTCGTCTTTCGATAGGCATATCGACAGCTGTCACAGAAAAGTGGAGAAGAAACTCCCAAATATCATGGAGTAGCGGGTGAGTTCTCATCCGCTTCATTTCATCATGGATTCAGGCAATAGCTGTGGCAAAGTCACCCATCACCAAAAAGCTTGATCCTTCTAAATACACTTTGGCATTATAATTTATGGGTAAATTATGGATTGCACTTAGGGTTGAGCAAATAATCGAAACCCGAAGAAACCACCCAATCCGACCCAATAAACATCAGTTTTGATCGGTTGATAGACAGAAATTGAGCGAAATCGGATTGAGATTTATAAAAAATCGATTATGTACGATCGGATTCGGTTTTTACACTTTTAATCTGTATGAAACCGAATCCAATCGATGTAATATTTCACGAACTCACTTGCATTTTGGACGGCGTCATTTAAAGTTTAATACTTCAATACTTTGTTAGACTTCATTCTAAAGATTTAGAATTTTTTCATTAAATTGATTAAAAAAAAAGAGCAAATAAACTTAAGTGGATCAATATTAGACTTAAAATCAATATTTGATCAACATTGAAGTCTAAACCGATGCAATCCATCCAAACCAGCTGCAGACTGTTCACTGCAGTTTCATATAATTTATATATGATAAATGATTGGCAGTGGATTGAATTTTTTTCAATCTGATTGAATTCGATCGGATAAAATTTTTCTCTCAATCTGATCGAATCCAATTCGTGCTCACATCCCTACCTGCATTGTTTCTTTTGAACAATAAGAATAATGGGTCTTTAAGGATGCTAGAGACTTTGCATCAATCCGAGCATGAGGCTCCAAGAGATGCCATGAGGGAATGTTTGAAGCATAATATTTTCAAGTCTCCCTTCCAGAGTTCATCCATTTGATGCCAAATTCTGGCCCCTATACGAGCGGCTGCTGCCTACTTGTCATTTCTCCTTGGTCAGTGTGTGCTCGCTTTTCCATCAGCTTCTCCGCATTTCCTCGTCTCAACCACAGTCTCAGGATACTTTACTCTCGATCCCGGTCCCAATGCTTCAGGTTTGTGTGGTAGTTTATAGTTTGCTCCTGTTATGGTTTTTTACCCAAAAAAATGTCATTTGTTTGTAGTTTTAATTATGTGTACCCACCGCTACTTGTGTAATGCTTTAATAAATTTTTCAGAGATAGGGACATATTATATATGTCTAAAATCTCGGGCACTATATTTGAGTTTAATGAAGAATATACATTGTTCCAAGGCTTAGCAATGACTTTTTGTTGACTTGTGATTGATTATCTGACGTGGTGTCATATTATTGTTGCGGTCGGTCAAGCTAGGCTTATGAGGCCAGCTTCCGAATCCAACTCGATGTGAGATATTTTCCGCTTTGGTCAGCATAAGATAGGCCGTGGCCCCTGATCTACATGAAATAGACCTTGGCCTAGGACTCGCACGAGACCGCACGGCTTTGCCCTTGAAAAAGGTACCTCACATGAGAAGGAGGCTCCAGGCCTAATAAGATAAGCTTGTTTGACTGAACAACCGATGTGGGATTAAAGTCTGCTTCTTTCTGGAATAATGGCCCTCCTAGTCAGGGAGCCACAGTCTACTCTAGACGAATTCGCTCTTCAGCTCGGATCTTTATCGAGGAGACACTGTATATTGGGAGGATCTATATGGGCCACCGGTGCTGCGGTCGGTCAAGCCAGTGTCATGACTCTGACTCTCAGGTCCAACTCGATGTGAGGTATTGTCCATTTTGATCAGCGTACGATGGGCCGTGGCTCCTGATCTGCACGGGATAGGTTCTAGTGCAAGACCTACATGAGACCGCACGGCTTTGTTCTTGGAAAGGATGCTTCACGTGAGAAGGAGGGCACCAGGCCTAATAAGATAAGATTGTCTGAGTGAACAACTGATATGAGAGCTGATAGTTAGGAGTGTGAAGTATCTGGTGGAACCTGGGACTAATGGTGAAATTTTCAATGGAGTCGAGAGTTTCGAGTAGCCCAAACCAATACCCATAAGTATCTAGATAGGTATAGAAAATTGCTATAATTCAACAATCAATTTTAACTTGCTGGTCAACGTGAATAAATAAATATGTTTGATTTTGTAGTTTATATTATAAATTTTTTATATAAAAAAAAATGTATGCCCGAACCAATACCCATAATTAGGGCTGAAAATGAGCCGATTGTTATTGCTGCTTCTTAATGTGCTTTCCATTCTTTCTTTTTCTTTAAAAAAAAAAAAAATCTATTCTCCTTTCCATTTGTTTTTCATCTGTTCTTCCTGATGCTATTCTTGTGTTAGTCCTAAGAATTTGGTTTTATTCCCTAAGTGTCGGCATAAAAAAATATATTGCCTTTTTATGAGCTATTGCCCCCTTCCCATTGTTTTGTTTTTCATTTTTACTTCCCCTGTTCTGAATAATACTGTGAATATCAAAAGAGACGGCACAGGGCCAACAAAATAAACCGTGACAGATTCTTCTTTTATCTGGCAGCCTTACACTCTTACTGCACTGTCTGGCCTGCTGAATATTTTAGTTTACATAGAAATTATGCTTCTTAAAGGATAAATGTCAACATCTTGTGTTCTTCATCTGTTCTCTCTATAAACATTTGCTAAATAAAGCAGTCAGGTTGACCTATATCAAAAAGAGTAAGTTTAGTATCATGTGGAGATCTATTTCACATCTATAACTGTGTACTATGTAATCCAGACTGAGAAGGATGCATTCTTAAACTCTGGGTACGATGTTTCTACGGCCACATGCATGCAACATGGCATGCTTTTGTATAAAAATATGGACCAAATAAACATTTTGTGGTGACGACTATGGTTGTGGTTCATAATTCCTTCCAATTTTTTTAGTCTTCTCTCTGTTGATAATACCACAAGATCAAACTAGATACATTACTTATTTCTCGTAAACCCGTATTCTTAACTTCAATTTCTTCAATTGCAGGTTACAGAGAGGTCTTTGCTGTTATTGGCATCAAGGGGTATGCTGCAGGATCTTGTGCTGAACCTTCTATTGAAGAGAGGCTAGGTGCCTGGAAAGGAAAATCAGCAGCTGGGATTTTAGAGGATTCCTCCTTGTTCAGCTCAATATAACAAGGTAGCACTTAATTCGCTTCTAACTACTTGGAAGAGAACTACCCTCCTGATACGTCGTATCTAATTTACAGAGAATTCACTTAATATTATGCTGGTCAGAGATGTTGATGGGAAGAAGTTTTGGAATGCCTTGGAAAGCTGGGATTTTTGAAAGAGGGAACTTTTATATTTTTGAATTGTATAGAACCATCCAAGATGCTGGTATGAACACAGAAATACATGTAATATATGATTGATCCTAGAACAATGACTACATGGATGCATCAGGTTGTGGATTTTCATTTGCTTCTCCCGATATATGCAGATTTCCATCTCATCTGATGGCCTTCCTTTGGATGTTGATGCTGAAATTGAATCATCAAATGTCACCATGGTCCTTTATGATGGCTTTTTTCGGAGAATCTCCTGTTTCTCCCACCTTAAAGACCTCAGTGGCCAATCAGCTGACAGAGATCTTCAGCTAACTCTAGATTCAAGTAAGTCCAAATATATTCTCAAACTATCTGTTTTTTATTTACTACATGTAGATGCTGTGCGTAACCTTTAGGCCATTGAACTGCAAGTTTATGGAGCATGAGCTAATGTTGATAGCTATCTAGTGACAGAAGGCCACAGAATGAATTAGATTTGAATTCTTTTTGAAGACAAAAGAACATTCTGTAATGTCAAATAATCTTCATTTGCAAATTTGAGAGCAGGTGGTAAAATCTGATGACCTTTTAGGCACACAAAACTGCAGAGGAGAGCACAATTCTTTGTAACAGATAGCAGCATTGATTACTTATTATTGTCATGGGTGAGATATACCCTTAAGTTTTGAGTTATAATAGGGACCATAAATTTTCATTGCATGCATGTGTTGTAACTAAATGTGTGTGTGAGAGAGAGAGATTCTGTTTGCTTTGCAACTGAAACAAGAGTACATTGACTAGAATGATTAAAAAAACATGGGAGGATGATCTGGCAAGAGATGGATCTCATTGTAGTTTCAAAGAAGGTGGAGTAAGTGCGTAATTGCTGAGTTCAACTCTATGTGAACTTTCCAAACTTTAGAATGCCAATGGCACTTGGGCAACCCTCTCCTTGGCCTGTGCTCTAGACGAAGATTTCATTTTTTGAACCTGAAGGTGGCGTTCCCACTATCTCAAAAGCAAAAAAAAATCAAGAGTTCTCATTTGAAGCATCTCTGGATCAAATCAATTTTACAGTTTAGCACCTTCGATGATTCCTCACTAAATCCTGACCTTTAGGCGAATCTTTGATATATGCTAACAGCAGGTCCATTTCAAAAGGACAAGCAACCAGACTCAGACCACTCAAAATATAAGTAAATTATTACTAGCTAATATGAACTAAGTAGCATTTGACATTGATGGATGTTAAACAGTGATCATTCTGACTCTGGTGCAATTAAAGAGAGAATAATGAGGCACAAAAATAGCAGAGGATAATGCTAAACTTCAAACTAGATTGTTAACATGCTGGTTTATATATTCACAGATGCACCTACCTCATACCCACTGACTGTCAATTCTAATAGATGCATAACTATATTCCACAGGCTTTCCCCACCTCATTTTTGTCTATCAGTACTCATAAGTGAGGATTCATTATTTTTTTGTTACTCTTTTATTAAGATGACGGTCATATTTCCTTTTGAATTAAGTGACCATATCTGGTGTATATAACCTAGACATTTTACCCTGACTGCCATATATAATCTAGACATTTATCCACATCTACCAGCATATGACTTAGAAATTTTACCTGCACTCCTTTTTCCATTGTTTTTAATCAGCTGGGTATAATTTTGTTGTCAAAATTCTCTTCCACTTTTGCCTTGTTTTTTTCCTTTTGATGCATCTTCGTAGCTTTTGAGGCTGAATTACTAATTCAATAGACTGAGACTTTATGGCTACTTAATAAAGGCAGCTAATTTCAGCTTACGGTCTTCAAGACTTCTCACATATTATTTGTTGATCAAAGATAATCCATGTTGAAATTTGAATATGAGTGCACATAGATTGCAGCTATAGTATACAAGTCAATGTTGAAATTTGAATATGAGTTCATATAGATTGCAGCAATAGAATACAAGATACGTTATGGGGTATGATGAGGTTGTACTGTAGTAATATGGTGCGGCAACACATAAGGATTGCTCGTAAATGTGTAAGAACAAGGATATTTAGATAGTGACAGTTTGTCCAGCTACAGAAAAATATCTGAATCCATCTAGAACTTTTTCCAAATTCTGTTCCTCTTCCTGGTTATTTAAATAAGATAGTTAGCTACCTTTTGGCTTTTCTATTCCTTTGTTGCATTTAGTGAGTCCCTGTTGCAAGAGTGCTCCTCTCTTTTAATAAACCGGTCCATTTGCACCTCTTTAGGAAACTTCAGTCACCATAGGTGACTGGACCCTTGTTTTCTCTTTTTGTTTGTTCTTGTACTGGGATTTGAATCTAGTTATTAGAAGAGGTAAGATATGTATGAGTCGGCATGTTAAGTCCTATGGAAGGACAACCGAGCTTATTTATGAATCATGAAAGGATATTTCTTGAGCATATATGACATCATAAGTTTGTTGATGAGTAAGGACATATTTAATATTGCATTACCAGTCACTTCTTATTTCTTAATCAGTCTTATACCCCACATTCTTCATATTTCATAATGGCACTCTCTTTCACGAATTTACAAAAACATGATTAACACCATGATCTCTGTAGTTAGTGATAAGACATAAAAAATGGCAGTGCATTATCCTCAACAAAACTGCCCTTGACATGGACAAAGGTTAGAAGATGTCAAGACCATGCTATAGGTTTGTCTGATTTACTTGCTCAAGCATTTTAAGAACTGCAGCCATGGTTGGTCTCTTTGAAGGATCTGATCCTAGGCATTTGCCTGCAATAGTGAACATTTTTCTGACATTTTCAATAGGAAAACATACTAGAGACCTGTCAATTGCTTGTTCTTCTCTCTTGTCTTCGATAACTTCTTTCACCTGGTATACCATGCATTTTATCAAAAATCAGAAGTCATTAGAGACATACTAAACAGCAACTTAACGTAACAGGAGAAATGTATCAGAAAGGCGTGAATATAAAAATTTGGGGCACTGTGTATGCATATATTGCCATATTGAAAGCTATGGATTTCAAGGTCTTGAGTAATCCACGTTGCAATGATAACGATTTCTCATTGCTAAGCTTAAATAAGCAGAAATGTTGACATAATATCAATTGTCCAGGTGTCTCAAAGAATGACATGTGAACCTTCAAAACATTGGATGTGGACACAGTGGTGTTACATTTGTCTTTGTAATATGCAGTATGTGATGAATAATAAATCAGACAAATTGCTCCATACTATGGTTAAGTGATTTGTCTTTGATAATTGTTATATCACTTAAGACATCATGCTTTGTTGATCTAAAGTGTCCACTGTCCACATGTCCAACACATCAAGAAACTCAAGCTTGAAGTGTTTAGGTCATAATGCCTTGAGGCCAACCTTTTAGCTCTTTCTAGATATGATATCCAACAAGATAGGTTACAATATTGCTAAAAATATCTGAACCTTGCAACAAGTAATGGTAGATGGGCTATATCTTGCTTGATCCATCATAATGAGTATGTTGAATATTTAAGAAAGACTTGGTATTCTTTTGCAGCTTCAGTAAGTTTGATGATATATAAAGTTTTGAACTGGAATACTCATGCAACCAAGTCAATTCAAGCAGTGTTAATTGATTGACCCAACAATAAATGCATGTGTTTGACTTGAATATATCCGGAGGTTCAGTAAGGAGGCTGACTATGATGACTTGAATAGAAAGTTTGATTTAATATTTTAGAAAAACTAACTTTGGTATACAATGCAGCCCTTAAAGTTGAGAAAATGGTTACTAATCTGGTCTTAGATAGTTAGGATGAAATTCCACAATTCTTGTTGTCGTTAATATACTCTGCTTGTTCAATTTCATGTAGAAAGATTTATTCTACAAAAAGGCTGTGGAAACTGAGGTTGTCAATTCCAGTATCAAACATCATACCATTTTTCCTTTGGAATGGTACGATATTGGTGCAGCACTGGTACCGGCAATACATACCAAAACTGACAGCATCAAAGGGAATGAAAAATCATTGGTTTTGATTGGTATGGTCAGAGTGGTACCATCAGTACGCATAGCGTAACTAGTACAGCCGGTATATACCAGTATGAATGGTTTTTGAATCCCTCCCAACAATCATGCTGGTGCCATTTCCATGTCAAATTGTTATAGGGTTGATGGTACAATATCATGCTAGTGGTTTTTGAATCCATGATAGAAACTCTATGGCTACATAAGAAGAAATTCGATAATTGAGACAAATATAAAATCAGCCCCATGGAGCTTGGACTTTTGGGACTTGTGTTTATGAGCAAAGGACTTACCCAAGTCACCAGCTTTTTGCCCTCCTCAATAAATGATTCATCTGTTGGTCTTTTACCAGTTAGAAGCTCAAGCAAGACAACACCAAAGCTGTAAACATCTGCTTTTGTTGTTGCTCTTCCCGTGTCAAAATATTCTGTTAAAGACAATTCAAAGAATGAACTCAATTCATCATAATCCATGAAGAGAGAGCAGAAGATTATATAGAAGTTATAGTTTCTCAGACCCAGCATAATACCAGGAGCTAAATATCCAAAAGTTCCCGCAACAATTGTTGTAACATGACTCTTATCTGGTTCCATTAATGTGGCCAATCCAAAATCAGACACCCTTGCCTCCATGTTTTGATCGAGCAAAATGTTGCTTGACTTGATATCCCTGTGGATTATGTGTGGAATACAATCTTGATGTAGATATGATAAACCCCGTGCCGCACCAACTGCTATTTTGCACCTCGAAGACCAATCCAGGGGCTTCTCTTTACTTGATTTGCCTGTAGCAATATCCTTGTGAGAAGCATACTGAAAACAAGATGTAGTCTTGAGAAAAGGTGCTGACTATATTACCATGAAGCAGTGCATCCAGACTTCCATTTGGCATCAGTTCATATATAAGAAGATTAAACTGAGGGGCAATATAATATCCATGAAGTGTGACAATGTTCCGGTGCTTGATGTCCCCCATGGCATTCAACTCTCTTTCAAATCCACTATCTCTGCCTGTATTTCCTTTGTTCAGTCTCTTCACAGCAAAAGCGGTGGTATCATCTATTCTCAATCTGTATACCGTACCATAGCCACCAGAACCAATGATGTCTTTGTTTGATAACTTCATGGTCTTCTTCATAAAAGCTTTCGAAGTAAGGGACTGTGTTGTCAGGGACCGGAACATAACCATCTTTCCACCTGTTACCAGACATCAGTTTTCTGCTTCATATGCAAATTCCTGTGACTAAAATTATAGCAGTTTTGATGTAGTAGAGGATAACCTGTTAAGGTATCTTCGATGATCCTATGCTTCCGTGCCCATCTTTTGTAGAGAAGGAACGAAATTATAATCTTGGATATCAAAAATGCAACACAGCAAATAGTTATATAGAGTCCTAAAGCAACAGAATTGGCCATATTTTTCAGTCCTGCTGTATGATGCTTCTGATTGATATTTTTTACCCTTCAATCTGGAAAATATCTGCATCAAGACAGAAAAGCTACTGTTAAGGATGCGTTCAAATTCCACATGCTAATTGTATTGATTTACATGGACACAGTCTCTCCATTCTTATTGCAGCATGATGGTCCTCAGAACATTAACCCATGCAACCTCCTAATACCCTTTGAGAAATTGAAACAGAAGTAGAAGTATTAGAAATCATTGCTAATTGCCATCAGATCCATAAACTGGAATGCTTAAGCCGGACATTTTAGAAAGCTATAAAAGATGGCCATGCAGAAGTAAAACTAATAGGTTATCACACACTTCTTTTGCCTACCAATATGTGATGAGCATTCCTCTTCCTTCTAAACTATGCAAACAAAAGATTGCTTTCTTTTAACTTTTTCAGAGATAGATTGCCAGTGATAAAACTTGCTGTGCTTTTGCCGTCATGACCTGAGAAAATATAAGTGATGTTGAGGAATGAAAAAAAGCTTAAAAAGACTAATTATCCTCATGATTTTATTTGTTTCGAGAGGAACGGCTTACCACAGCAAAGGCTGCAAGAGTTTCCGAATCCTTTGTGAAGAAACGCAATGACAATGGAAGATGAGAGGCTTTCAGCTCGGTAAAAGGCGAAGGAAAGAAGAGCCTCTGCTGCATGGACTTGGTGCCAACAAAAGTTGGACACCTCGGCTGGATACGCATCTGAAGGGCAAGGGTGATGCAATTTGGGAAGGACATGTGTCCATTTTGATGATTATTAGGTGTAAAACCAAGAAAACTAACCGAAAAACCTGGTTGAACCTGACCTAGACTCTTGTCTTGTATGGTAGCATTTGATCTCATCCATCCATCGCACTTTTTACCATTATGGCTATCAAATATCTCGCGTTAGTAAAACTTTGGTCTATGCTTGCCAGACTGAAGAAACTAGTCCAAGTTGGATGTGAGCAGCAGAATGAAGTACATCTGAGAGAATCTTGGATAGCAATTTATCCAGGGTGCAAAGAATATTTGTGAAACAGAAGTAAACCTTTGACTCTTGATGCAATATCTCCTCTTTGTCGATGCAGTAAATCCAATCTCATTGTGATTATCATCCATATCGACTGTAAAGCTGATGATGGTGGACCATGCTCTAGATACTCTAACCATGCTCTAGCATGCGAAAATTAAAGCTCTCATTACATGGTATTGTATCCAATTTTGAAATATTTTTCTCGTAATGCCTGTAGAAATTAGTCTTGGAGCACAAGATGTGCCACCTCCACTGCTCTAACAGTTCTCAATCTAGTGTTTCTTCTTCTTCTTCTTCAAAGCTCGATGGCTTTCCTCTGCTTTTCCACACCACAAAATTCTCCAACTTTGAAAGGTATACAATGTCTCAGAGAGGATTGAATTAATAAGAGATTTTCTTCCAAAAATGGTTTTAGATTTCTTCTCCAACCAAATATGCCAATAAAGAGCCATGATAAGTTGATCCCATGTTCTTCTATACTTCGATTTGATCTACCTGTGGTTCCAAGAATCCAAAGATATCGGCATTTCTAATCCAGTGTTATTTTGAAAATCTAGTAAGTTGAAATTTTCCTTAAAAAATGTTACTTGAATGGTATTTAGCTCTTTAACCATTTGTTTTAAACAGTGTGTCATTTAGAGTGTGATTTCTAAACTAAACTAGCATTCACCTTTCTAGACAAACAACTTTATCAACACAAGATGAGCAAATCCAGGTTCCAGAGTATGAAAGCACTCTGTCAATCTGACCAAGTTGAGCACAAATCTCTCAAGGTTCAGATTAGCATCAAACTTTTCTTAATGGGCATCTGGTGGTGGTGCGCTGAAAACTTTGGGGTTTCGGACCCGTGACGGTGGTTGGTAACTTTTCATGGTAAGAACCCCACCGCTGCTCGTGCGTCCCGTTTTCGTATTAAAAGGAAGCAGAAACCAACGGCGTACCCAGGTGCACTGACACGGTGGTGGTTTACGTGGCGGCCGGCCAACGATGCCACGATCTACAAACTAGTTCCTGGATGAAAATATCGTGATGGTGACCTTTGTCCAAGCCTCCGCCACAATTTCCCAGAGGAAAATGAGTCGCTACGCACTGGTTTCCAGATAGTCTTCTCGTGCGTGAGAAGATTAAACATTGCTTGCAAATCTAAAACTTTGCTTGCCTCCAATCAAGTAGCGCCATGTCAACATAGCACACAGCCACCATGTATGGGGACGATCAGTGGATGGCGTGGCTGGTGTTTGGGTGCAGGTAATTTTTCTTTCTTTCTTTCTTTTTTTTGTATAACTATTCCTATATTTTCATAAATTCACAGATATATATATATATATATATATATATATATATATATATATATATATATTGTTGGCATTGCAATGGAACTTCCGGAAGCGTCCGAAATAAATAAGTGTCTTCTGCCATTCATGTCCGTAGACTAGTCTTCGTTTTATAAGCACTACTTCCGACATAAAGGGAAGCAGTATTTTCTAGATATATATATGAGCTTAACTCTCCTCCATTCAGCCTATTTGCAGTTCTACCTTTTTAATCAATCAATATATTAAAAAAATTATATCACCAAATAAACTTTTACGTTAATCGACAATGCCAGAAGCAAGGTACATCATGACGATATTAGGGCATACGATGTCCTAATATTGTTGCACATAAAGCTAGGACGTATCTGGTGCATCCACGTGGAGCCGACAGCGATTTATTAGGATACCATCAGGAATATATGAATCATATCGTACTAATGTAAAAGTAGGAGACTTTCCGATTAATTTAGAGAAAAAAATACAAAGAATCATGTAAAAATTTTAAATATTTTTTTCTTCTATTAAATTTGATGTTATCAAATTCATCAATTAATTTATTAAATTTATTTTGAGGTTGATTCAAAACTCGTGTAATGGGTTAGTTAGGTTTGGGCTTACTTAATACTTTAGCTTGTTGGATCAAGATGGGTTGATAAAAGAGAACTTCTATTGTATTGAGTGGATGAGGTCACTTGTATTCTCTCTTGAGTATTCTCTTTTTTTGATATAGAGAAGAGAGATAACAAGTGAGTTTTAATGATGGTGAGCTTTTTTAATCTTCTTGTTTGTCCAAATTTTCAAGATTGTTTGGAAGGGTTCCTAGAGCATTTCGAAGCGGGCTTCGCGGGATCGAAAAGGTGCTTAGAAGGTGCAGCAAGAAGAGAATTTTCTATTGGAAAGTAGTAAGCCCATAGTTGTTAAGTGGTAATCTCTTTTCAAATCTTTTGTAATCTTCCAAGTTGATAGTGGATTTTGATCTTCTTCGTACCCGTGGATGTAGTCCGGTAGTGAGTGAACCACGTAATTTCTTGTGTTGTGTTGTTATGCTTGTCGCCTTTTCTTTGATTCTCTTATTTCTTTATATACTTGCATATCTTTGTTGTAGGTAGTTTGATTTAATTCACTGATTAATTTATTAGTGAGTTGTGATCTTATTGCATTGGTTCCTCTGTTGTCATCCTCTACAATTAGTATCAGAGTTTCAGATTGTGACTACAAAGTATTCAACGAATTGTCTCAATGACAGCAAATCGGATAGAAATGGAGAAATTTGATGGGAAGAGAAATTTTGAGCTTTAGAAGTTGAAAGTTTATGATTTGCTAGTACAACAAGGATATTATAAGGCTCTACTTGGAAAAGATAAGAAGCCGGAGTTGATGTCAAATGATGATTGGGAGGAGATAGACTTGAAAGCCTTAGCTATTATTCGTCTGTGTTTGACGGATGAAGTTCTCTTTAATATTGTTGGAGAGAAAATGGCTTTAGACTTATGGATGAAGTTAGAGAGCTTGTACTAAACAAAGTCAATCACCAATCAGATTTTCTTAAAGAAAAAGTTATACTCTTTGAGAATGAAAGAAGGTATCAAAATCTCCAAGCACTTGAATATTTTCAACAACATCATTTGTGAGCTTCAAAGTATTAGAGAAAAGATGAAAGATGAGGATAAGGCTATACTTGTACTATGTACATTATCGGATTTCTATGATACATTAATTACAAGTCTAAGTTGCACCAAAGAAAATTCTCTTGATATGGATACCGTTTCTAGTGCTTTGTTAGCCGATAAGCTCTTAAGAAAAGTTACTTTGGAGAGTTCGGATGGTGAGACAGATACTTTTTTGGTAAGACGTCATCAAAGAGAACGTGAAAGCACATCAAAAAATCTTTCAAGTAAGTCCAAATATAAATCAAAATTTAAAGGCCGAAATAGCAAAAGGGTTTGTTGGTTATATGGTAAAACCGGGCACTTTAAGAAAGATTGTAGAAATTCGAAAGGTTCAAATTTTGGAAAGGATATTGATGAATCAAGTAGTAGAAAGAATGGCTCCGAATTAAACAATGAAGTACATCAAGTAGAAGAGTCAATGTCGGGTGTTATTGATGATGAGGTCTTGATAGTGGTTCAAGTTCGGCATTTCATCAAAATTAGATTTTTTATAATCATGCAATCCATCATATGTGTCCACATCGTTCATGGTTTAGCATATATGAGGCTTGTGAAGGTGGTACAATTTTGATGAAAAATAACTTAAGTAGCAAGACAAGTAGAGTTGGTATGGTGTGCTTGTGGATATTTGATGGAACGGTTTAGATGCTTGAAGATGTTCGTTATATTTCAAATTTGAAGAAAAGCTTGCTTTTTCTTTTTGAATTAAATAAGAAATGCTTCAAAATCATCGGGCAAGATAGAGTTATTTGAGTTTCTAAAGGTGCAATGATTGTGATGAAGGGTATCCGACTTGAAAATTTGTATAAACTATTGGAGAACATGATGATGGATGAAGCTTATGTGATGGGAAATGACGATCTTCTCCTCCGATTATGGCATAGGAGGTTGGGTCACATGAGTGAGAAGGATATGAAGATTCTAGTAGAGAGGAAGCTTATTCCAAATGTTACTTTTGGTGATTTTGAGTTTTACGAGCATTGTGTTTATGAGAAGCATCATAAACAGAGCTACAAGGCTGGGTCTCATATAAGTAAAGGTATACTTGATTACATTTATACGGATGAGTGGCGTTCTCCTACTACTTCATATGGTGGTTTCAATTACATCATATTATTTATTGATGGCTTCTTACAGAAGGTTTGGTTTAAGTTTCTCAAGTCGAAGGGTGAGGCATTTGAAGCATTGAAGCATTTTATGGCCAAAGTAGAGAATCTCATCGGGCATTACATTAAAGTTCTCTGATAGGATAATGGTTTGAAATATAAATCTAAAGAGTTTGAACTCTTTTGTAAGGAGAAGGATATCTTGAAACACTACACCAACTCCTATGATCCACAACAAAATGGAGTTGTGGAAAGGATAAACCATACATTGATAGAGCGAGCTTGTAATATATTGAGCAATGCCGGTTTGGAGCACGAGTTATGGACCGAGGCAGTGTCTATGGCATGTTATCTTATCAATCGCTCACTTTCTATGGCACTTGATGGAAAGACACTAGAGGAGGTATGGTTCGAAACTCCTTGTGATTATTCTAATTTAAAAATTTTTGATTGTTATGCTTATGCATTGGTTTCTAGTTGTCAAAGAACAAAGTTAGATCTAAAATCAAGGGTATCTTTGTTGGCTATACAAAAAGTATGAAAGGATTCCAGTTATGGAATTCAGAGGCCTGTAAAATTATCACAACATATGATATGCACTTTGATGAATCAAATATGTTGAGAAGAGATATGAAAAATAAAAGTAAAGAGAAGGAAGAAATCTGATATGAGACTCAAGGTTTTGAACTTCCATCTACAAGTTATGCATTAAATGAAGGTGTTGAATCAAAAAATGCACCGGTTGAGTTTAGTGAGGTTGAAGAGCAAATTGAGTAAGGTTCCAACGAGGAAGAGAGTTCTCATAAAGGTGAAGAAGCATATGATATGTCTCGGTAATCAACAAGAGAGTGGCGCACACCTACATATCTAAAAGATTTGTAGATCTAAATACACTTCGGACACTAATTGCAAAGGAAGAGCCATGTATATTTCAAGAGGCCATTAATGCTACCGATGCAAACTATTGGAAAGAGGCTATAGAGGAGGAAATGATGGCACTTCATAAAAATCAAGCATGAAATTTGATGGATTTGCCAAATGGCCAGAAAGTGATTAGTTGCAAGTGGGTTTGTAAAATAAAGAGAGGAACTGATAGGATGATCCAAAGGTATAGAACAAGGTTAGTTGTCAAAGGATTTGCACAAAAGGAAGGTATGGATTTTTTTGAAGTGTTTGCCCCCGTTGTTAAGTTGGATTCTATTCGACTTGTTCTTAGTCTTGTTGCTACTAATAATTTGGAACTTGAGCAATTAGATGTGAAAATGATATTCTTGCATGGTGATCTAGAGGAGGAGATTTATATGCATCAACCTCAAGATTTTATAGAAAAGGGCAAAGAGCATCTTGTATGTAAGCTTAAGAAATTGTTATATAGACTTAAATAAGCATCAAGACAATGGTATCGGAAGTTTGATACATTCATGTTAAGCCGAAAATTTCAAAGAAGTAAGTATGATCATATGTCTACTTGAAGTTCTTCAAAGATGGTAACTTTCTAGTGTTAGTATTATATGTGGATGATATGTTTATAGCATGTAAAGAAAAGGCAATGATTAAAGAGCTCAAGAAAGATTTGGGCAAAACTTTTGAAGTGAAAGATCTCGGATCAGCACGTTAAGTTCTTGGTATGGAGGTTTGGCAGTATAGGCAAAATGGTACATTATCACTTTCACAAAAGAGATTTGTGAAGAAATTGCTTGAAAAGTTTGGTATGAGCAAAGCAAAGGCGGTGAGGACACCATTTGCATCTCACTTTAAGTTGTCTTTGGAGCAATGCCCTAAGGTGGAGGGTGAAAAAAATGGATGGATAGAGTTTCCTATGCTAGTATGGTGAGTAGCTTGATGTTTGCTATGATGTGCACGAGGTCAGATATTGCTTATGCGGTTGGCGTTCTTAGCCGGTTTATGGTAAATCTCGGAAAGATGCATTGGGAGGCGGCGAAGTGGGTACTTCATTACTTGAAGAGGACTAGTGATTATGCAATCACTTATAGCAAGAGCTCAAGTTCAATGTAAGGTTATGTGAATGCAAATTTTACCAATGATCTTGATAAGAGAAGATCGACAACGGATTATATATTTCAAAATAGAAATGGTCCAATTAGTTAGATGTCTAAGTTTCAAGCGACGACTGCTTTATCAACCACGGAGGTCGAGTACATGGCACTAACGGAAGCAAATAAGCGATGTGGCTTTAAGGTTTGATGAAAGAGCTTGGCATGAAGATGGTTCCCATGACATTATTATGTGATAGTATGAGTGCTATATGTTTGGCACAGAATCCGATTTATCATAAAAGGACCAAATATATTGATGTTCAATACCATTACATCCGGGAGGTCATTGAAAATGACAAGGTGAGAGTGTTGAAGGTGGGCACTCATGAGAATGTGGCCGACATACTTACGAAGCCGGTGCAAGTAGAGAAATTGAAATGGAGCCTATGTTCTTTAGGCTTCAAGATAAAAGAAGCATAGAGGCACATGGTTGGCACGAAAATGTGGAGCATGGTGACTTTGCTATCAAGATGGAGATTATTGGATTTGGTGATATCAAATTCATCAATTAACTTATCGGATTTATTTTGGATTTGGTTCAAAACTCATATAATGGGTTAGTTGGGTTTGGGCTTACTTGATGCTTTAGTTTATTAGACTAAGGTGGATTAGTAAAAGAGAACTTCTATTGTATTGAGTGGGTGAGGTCACTTGTATTCTCTTTTGAGTATTCTATTTTCTTGGTGTAAAGAAGAGAGATGAGAAGAGAGTTTTAATAGTGGTGAGTTCTCTTGTTCTTCTTGCTTGTCCAAGCTTCTAAGGTTATTTAGAAGGGTTCCTAGAGCATTCCGAAGCGGGCTTCGCAGGATCAGAAGGGCGCTTAGAAGGTGTAGCAAGAAGAGGATTTTCCATTGAAAATTAGTATGTCCATTGTTGTTGAGTGGTAATCTCTTCCCAAATCTTTTGTAATCTCCAAAGTTGATGGTGGATTTTGATCTTCTCCATGCTCATGGATATAGCCCGATAATGAGTGAACCACATAATTTCTTATGTTGTGTTGTTGTGCTTATGGCCTTCTCTTTGATTCTCTTATTTTTCTATATACTTGCATATCTTGATTGTGGATGATTTAATCTAATTCACTGATTTATTAGTAAGTTGTGATTTTGTTGCATTAATTCCTCTATTGTCATCCTCTACATGCATCTCCACTAACGAAGTCTCCAGACGAAGTAGAGGACTTGAGCAGTGATCGTTTATCGTTTCTCTGAAGTTTCAGGTGTGCCAAGACAATACCATTTTTGCTAGGAGAACCCTGTCATCTTGCCATTGCTGTATAGGAATCTTAAATCCGTGTGTGCGGATATTGGATGGTAGCAGCATCGTTCTATATCAAGAAATCCCATCCACTCACGTACAATGCCTACTTTCCTTCAATAGTTTCCCAAGGATGATGTTTACGGCAGATCCTAAGCCTGCCATGCAACTATCTTGCTAACATGCATCTTTATAATTATGTTTTAAGAGGATCATTTGTTCATTCTTTTTCTAGCTTCAACTTTTAGGTTTTGTGATAACCCGACCCGTTGGGCCTAAAGTCCACTAAGCCCACCCAGATAAAAAAAAAAAAATATATATATATATATATAATAATAATAATAATAATAATAATAATATATATATATATATAATAATAATAATAATAAAATAATACACATGAGAGAAAATTTTTTCCATCTCTCTCTTAAGTCTTTCTCTCTCTAGAATTGAACTTTCTCTCTCTACTTTCTTTCTCTAAAATTTTCTCTCTCTAAGAAGCCCTATAGATCTCCTATTAGGCCATCTTCTCCACTCCTAGGGACCTATGACCTTAAATCGGTTTAGAGCCGAAGGGAGGATTTATTGGACTGATCATCAAATCGGTCATCTCCTTATATTATGTAATTTTATTAAATATATGAAATAAAATTTATTGATGATTTAATATTTTAAATAGGACTGTCCGATTTCTTTAAGGAAGATTAAAAAGTCCAGGACGATCAAGGTATATAGATCTTATGCTCCTTATTTATTTTTAAATCTCCATAATTTTCATGCATATGATCTCTTATTGATGAAGTCATATTTTTCGTAAAATCAGGATCAGCATATGTGATATGAAAAAGCATATTTTATTATGAGCATTGATTGCATGAATGTATTTTATAAAAGTTGCATGATTATGAAGC
Source organism: Elaeis guineensis (assembly GCF_000442705.2). Lineage (NCBI taxonomy): Eukaryota > Viridiplantae > Streptophyta > Magnoliopsida > Arecales > Arecaceae > Elaeis > Elaeis guineensis. The sequence goes on along the minus strand of NC_025999.2, from coordinate 93,108,166 downwards.
ATGTGATTTTATTCTATGTATATGTATGGTTTAAGAAAAAGATATAAAGTTTTCAAAAATTCTCAGATAGCTATGAATGAATTCTTTCGGGAAGATCGATATCCGGAGCTAGCATCCACAAGAAACATGGCCCTGCCAGCAGATATAAAGTTGGCACATGAATTAAGAACTCTGTCGATTAAAAAATATGACCCTGTCACGGATATAATAGTGATCTTAGCACGAACATCTGTGAGCAATATTTTTGAAATATGACACAAATACATGACAGAAATAATTTATGATTCATGATTGTGAAATATACATGATTTATGTATGCATGATGAGCTTATAACTTATTTTATTATACGTTCTATGAAATATTTATTTTTACAATAATTATTATTTGCTAAATGATGCATTATCATAGAAAACTTATACTTGATCCGGTAAGGAAGCGGAAGTCTACTTACTGAGCTAGTGTAGCTCATATTCTTTTTGTTTTCTTTTTCATATACAGAGAAATAAGGCTAGGACTGGTGAAAAGAAAATCCAAGCTTGGGAATCAGCAAAGCAAGCTTGAAAATTTTGTATTAAGAATTCAATTTATGGATTGTAGCTATTATGAATTTTGAGGCTTGGATTATTTCATCTTTGAATTTAGATGCTCTGAAACAATTTTGGTTTAATTAAATATTTGAATTGAACTTTATTATTATATGATGCACCTGTTATTATATTTAAGAAGATGAATTTTTGGCTTCGTGTTATCGTGGGCCCATCCCTCGGTGGCATGGCCGTGTTATGTCCCAGATTCGGGGTGTGACATTTTATGATATCAGAGCGATAGGTTTAATCAAGGGTAGAACTTAAAACCTAACAGTGGGTAGTTAGGTTACACATAGTTAGACTCTGACTTAAATTATTAACTGTATTACAGCTCTGTTATAAAATAATGTAATAATATTGGTGTTTGATTAGGAAGCGATGAGCGATAGGGAGGATGAAACCTTGGCAAATATGGCTGCTAGGACAAGAGGAGCAAGATTGACGTCGCGGGAAGCTGCCAATCAACCAGTTGAGCGAGCTCCTGACGCATCGGCCACTCAGACGGACATTGCTGGTATATGTCAAGTGGTGGCTCAGCTTATCCAGCAGCAGGCATACATTATCTATGGAGTCATACTACGAGAGATTCAGAAGGTTCAACCCACCTCTATTTGAGGATGGATCTGATCCTATGGCTGCAGAGACATGGATTCGAGAGATGGAGAAGATGTTTGATACCCTGCAATACCCTGAAAATGCGAAGGTCAGATTAGCCGTTCCTATGTTAAAAAGGAATGCTGAGTTTTGGTGGATAGCAATAAAAGCTGCCTATGGGAATAATGATGATCAGCTCACTTGGGAAGAGTTCAAAGAGATATTTTATGATCAGTACTTTCCTGGGACAATGAGATTGGTAAAAGAAAATGAGTTTCTAGCCTTAAAGCAAAAGGATGATATGACTGTATTAGAATATACTAACAAATTTAATGAGCTAGGCCGCTTCTGCCCCCAGCTTATGGAGTTCGAAAGGAGTAAAGCCAACAGATTCGAACAAGATTTAAGATATGAAATTCAGTCCCGTCTGTCTTCTCATATTTTCAATAACTACAAGGACGTACTGGAGCGAGCTTTGAAAGTGGAGTCTGAATTGAAAAGAGCAGATCTAGAAAGAGGAGATAGAAAGAGATCGAGATCAGCAGAAAATCTAAAAGATCAGTAAAAAAATTTAAAAAATAATAACTCTGATAAGAAGAAAGAATCTATATCTTGCTTATACTGTGGCAAAAATCATAATGGACCTTATCTCAAGAGGATAGGAGCATGTTTCTTATATGGTGAGAAAGGACATATGGCTCGTGATTGCCCAAATAAGAAAAAAGATGACTCTAGATCTAACAAACCAATTGATCAAAAACAGAAAGGAAATGCACGAGTGTTTGCTTTAAACCAGCAGGAGGCCAATGCAAGTGATCAAGTGGTGACAGGTACTATCCCAGTCAATTCTATTCATGCTCGTGTGCTATTCGATTCCGGCTCTTCTCACTCTTTTATATCTCTCAAATTTGCTACTTTTTTGAATTGTGTGCCTGAAAAACTAAATGAACCATTATATGTTAGCACACTTTTTAAAAATATTATTGTTGCTAACATTATTTTTAAGAATTGCATAATCCAAATAGAAGAAAAAGAATTAGCAGCAGATTTGATTCAGTTAAATATACATGATTTTGACATTATTCTTGGGATGAACTGGTTATCTTCGTACCATGCACATATTGATTGTTTTAAAAAAAGAGTGGTATTTCAAATTCCGAATCAACCGTAATTCTTCTTCCAAGGCGAAGTTCATAATATGAAACCCAAACAATCTTTGGGTATTATCTCAATCATGAATGCAAGAAAAGCTTTGAGAAAAGGATGCAAAGCATTTTTGGTCCATGTAGTAGACGTCGAGAAGAAAAAGATAAAATTGGACGATATCCCAATTGTCAAGAAATTTTTTGATATTTTTTCAGATGAACTACCCGAATTTCCCCAGATCGTGAGGTTGAATTTAAAATTGATATCACATCAGGAATCGGACCTATATCAAAACCTCCTTATCAGATGGCTCCCGTAGAATTACGAGAATTAAAGGATCAACTGCAAGAACTTTTGAATAAAAAATTTGTCCGACCAAGTACATCACCCTGGGGAGCTCCTGTGTTATTTGTGAAAAAGAAAGATGGGAGCATGCGTTTATGCATTGACTATCGGGAGTTGAACAAGGTAACCATAAAGAATAAATATCCTCTTCCTCGAATAGATGACTTATTTGATCAACTTCAGGGTGCACAAGTTTTCTTCAAAATTGACTTACGATCAGGCTATCATCAACTAAGAATTAGAGATGAAGATGTACCTAAGACTGTATTTAGAACTAGATATGGCCATTATGAATTTTTAGTAATGCCTTTTGGACTAACCAATGCACCGACTGCTTTTATGGATATGATGAACAAGATTTTCAAGCCGTATCTGGATCAATTCGTTGTTGTTTTTATTGATGATATCCTAGTTTATTCTAAAAATATAGAGGAACACGAGAGATATTTGAGGATTGTGTTTCAGATCTTGAGAGAAGAGAAGCTCTTCGCCAAGCTTAGCAAGTGTGAATTCTAGTTGGATAGTGTTGTCTTCCTCGGTCATGTAATATCTAAGGAAGGAATCTCAGTTGATCCAAAGAAGATAGAAGCTGTGGTGAATTGGTCTCGTCCGACTAATGTAACGGAAGTTAGAAGCTTCTTAGGCTTGGCTGGTTATTATAGAAGATTTATCGAGGAATTTTCTCAATTTGTAATTCCTCTAATCCGCTTAACTCAGAAACGAATAAAATTTGAATGGAGCAGTGAATGTGAGCAGAGTTTTCAAGATCTGAAGCAACGATTGATATCTGCCCCAGTTCTTACTTTACCATCTAGTAATGGAGGATTTGTCATTTATAGTGATGCTTCCAAGAAGGGATTAGGTTGTGTGTTAATGCAGAACGATAAGGTCATAGCTTATGCTTCTCGACAACTAAAAACCTATGAGCAGAATTATCCGACACATGATTTGGAGTTAGCAGCTATTATTTTTGCTTTAAAGATTTGGCGACACTATTTATATGGAGAATCATGTGAAATCTTTACTGATCATAAAAGCTTGAAATACTTATTTACTCAAAAAGAGCTGAACATGAGGCAAAGAAGGTGGCTTGAACTATTAAAAGATTATGATCTAAATATTAAATATCATCCTGAAAAAGCCAATGTGGTGGCAGATGCACTTAGTAGGAAGTCTTCAACAAATGTGATGACTCTGCTATCATTTCAACAACAAATTCTGAGGGATCTTGAAGATTTGCAAATTGAAGTGATTTGTACTGATGTTAAGAATGTGTTAGTAAATTTAATGGTACAACCAGCATTGATCGAATAGATAAAAGCAGCTCAACAAAATGATATTCGTTTGTGTCAGTTTAAGAAGGACATGGAGAAAGGGCTACGAACTGAGTTTAGGCTACATACAGATGGAACTCTTTATTTTGGGAACAGATTATGTATACCAGGAGATCCTGAACTAAAGAAGAAAATTTTGGAAGAAGCCCATAAATTCCGTTTCTCCTTTCATCTCGGTAGTACAAAGATGTATAGAAATTTAAAACAACATTTTTGGTGGAATGGAATGAAGCAGGAGATAGCTCAGTTTGTATCTCAATACTTGATATGCCAGCAAGTGAAAGTCGAACATCAAAGACCTGCTGGTTTGCTAAATTCATTAGAGATACCAGAATGAAAATGGGAGCATATCATAATGGATTTCGTTACTGAACTTCCAAGGACAGCAAAAAAAAATAATGCAGTGTGGGTGATTGTTGATCGGCTTACTAAATCAGCTCACTTTCTAGCTTTTCGAGTTGGCACTCTACTTGATAAGTTAGCTCGGATGTATATTGATGGAATTATACGTCTGCATGGTATTCCAATAAGTATTGTGTCTGATCGAGATCCACGATTCGTATCTAGATTTTGAAAAAAAATTTCAAGATGCTTTGAGGACAGAATTGAGGCTTAGTACTGCTTTCCATCCCCAGACTGATGGCCAATCTGAAAGGATAATTCAAACTCTTGAGGATATGTTAAGAGCTTGTGCTTTTGATTTTAGAGGACATTGGGATAATCATGTGACATTGATTGAATTTGCATATAACAACAGTTTTCATTCTAGTATCCGGATGGCACCCTATGAAATCCTATATGGAAGAAAGTGTAGATGCTCTGAACCAATTTTGGTTTAATTAAATATTTGAATTAAACTTTATTATTACATGATGCACCTGTTATTATATTTAAGAAGATGAATTTTTGGTTTCGTATTATCGTGGGCCCATCCTTCGGTGGCATGGCCGTGTTATATCCCGAATTCGGGGCGTGACAGGTTTTCTCATGGATGTGTTTGTGTGCATGTGCATGCATGCATGTACATATGTGTGTGTGTGTGTGTGTGATGTTGCATTTACTTTTACTCCACCTTCCATTTTTATGCCTATGTGAGTACAATATTGGATAGCCCAAATTCTGAGCCCAGGAGATCCAGGGAAAGGCTGCATGCCTTGATCAAGCCATTGAGCAGTCCAATTTTCCAGCATTATCTAGCTTGATTCCACCCGCATATGCGGCTAAAATACCAAGTATATATATTTCTCTCAAAAAAGATAGCAACTATGTTATATGCAAGTTTATTTGTTAGCACCCACTTGTACGAGATTGAATTGCTGAGATGAGAAAGGGCACTGGAGGCCAATCATTTGCTTAATGAAGTCAGGTGGAGCTTTTGCTCTTCCTTTTCTATAAAAGTTTAAGAAAAAGAAAAAAACACGGACGGCTTGTCACCTTCGCTTGTCTCCAACCCTTTGCAGTTCACTGACCAACCACCCGGATTTCTTAAATATTTGATCATTGTTCAATAGAATTCACAAATCACCTGAGCATCTCTGTGGTCATGACTCTCTTCTCACTCAACTAGATCCTTATCTTCATCAGCCCTCTCTATGTCTATAATCCATGATCATATTTAAATTTTTTGATAAACCTCCCTTATTAAATCAATCTTAAATGAATATATATGCGGAATCCAAAAATAAAATATTTAAAAGCTCAGTAGGAAGAGTTGTTGCACCTGTAGACAAGGCAGAACCAGTATGATTTGCTATATATCTTGTCATTCAGTCTGCAGTTTTCTATAAAGAATGTTCGGTCAAACTTTTGTTCAATAGCCCATGTATACATCCAACAATTCTTTTTTTCTCAAGGAAAAACTTAAAAACAAAAAAAAAATTCATGAATTCCCACGCCATTGGATCAAAGGAGCCATTGCCACTGTCATATATTAGATCCAATCCTCTACCCATGCACACTTTAGGGTGACCAACACCACCTCTGATGCCAATTTGATCTTTTCAAGAATTTGGACAACTGGTAACTGAGTAACCTTGGCAGATGCACTCAGGAACATTGCTGCTATAGTAGATTCTTGGCAGGGCAACAGGTTACTTTAAAAACATAAAATGTCTCTTCGAGTGACAAACGGTTGGAAAAGTACTTTGATTCCATCACCCTCCACGATTAATGCGTGGCATCCAAATTTCTTGCCCACCATTCCAAGTTTTCTAGGTGTTTCCTCACTTTATAAGCAAATTCCTTGCTCCAGTAGTCTATCTGACCACTTTCCCCACCATTTCCGCCTGGAAACCAAATTTCCACTAGAATCCCAAGTTTTTGGCGCATTAAAAGTCTGTTATTATTATTATTATTATTATTATTATTTTGACGATACCAATGCCAGCTCGGTTATTTGTTCCTTCTCCCAAATGTCAAGGTCCTATAGCTAGTTTCGTTGACATGTTTTTCAATATGTTGCATATTTTTCCCCCATTGCACCAGAGGGGGTCAGGGATCCTGGCCGCTTGAGTCCCTATCAATGTCGGTATTATCGTCTGAAAGGCCATTAGATATGTGTACCAAAAAAAAAAAAAAAACTAAACTAAAAAAAAAAAAAAGACTCCATTAGATACGACAAATTTGACGCTGAGAGGCTTAGTCTATCACGACATTAGGAAGAGAAATCCGGAGTTCTTTAGCAATCCAGATTGAGGTCAAGTGTTGAGGCCCCCTCAGTTGAGAGCTATCTTTTGCCAATTGGCGAATCGATAGTATGTTTGAATGGTCAACTCAGTCTGATTGAAAGATGATCATCAGTCGATCACATCCGATCGATTAGTTCTCGGCCCATTGACACTAATTGGCACGTCAATTCAAAATTTAACGTTAATCACGCGACAACTGTTGCAAAATTGATAAAGCATCACAATCGTCATTTCTCAAAAATTTCGAACGATAGTTCCGCCACTACACGCAACTTATGCCTTAACCAAACGAGATCATGCCTACCAATCTACCAACTAAAGCAATTGCTTTCATCCATAAAAGAAGACCCAAAAGAAATTTTAAAAAAGATACGTCATTACTCTGTCTCTTACATTCCTCTATCTGTTGAACAAGAGTTCTGATTTGAGCATCGGAGGATCCTCACTGGAGCAACCACCGGTCAAAATTTTTTTGCAAGTCATATCTTGGGAGACTCTACCTTATTATCCACTCTAACATCCCGGTAACTTGCGCAATCTTGCACCAACAAAAACTATAGCCAATGGCACCGTCTCTAACATAAGCCATGAACTAGCTAGCAAGATCCTAAAGTAGTGGCATGGGCATCAACATCAAGACCAACTAACCAGTTCGCTACTTGATTATCTTTTTGCTGGAACCAATTGTAGGCCTTTGCTGAATTCCATAAAATACGTACCTAAGAAGTGGCAAAGCTTCATTGGTCCATCCATTCGCCACCCTTAATCCACTCTATTCCAATTTAGGAGTCCCCCTCAAGACAAACTGAAGTAGCTCCCACTGCAAGCAAACCATGTGGAGCCCATCCCATGCTGACTCCTCCTTGGTAGTCTTTCGCAACAAAACTATTATGAGCATTTTTTGGTTGGTCACAATGACCATATGGTTTCTTGCGTTTCTTGACTTGTCACAATTAAACAGTTATCCATCCTAAGTTCCCAATATGAATGCTATTCGGTTGAGTTGGATTTGAATATCTTCCAACATACCTATTGGAAAGTTCAGGTCTAAACTACGGCCCAAACTTTGGCCATTTAATTGATTTAGTATGGTCTAGGCTTGTTAAGATTTGACGCCTCGAGATTCAGCTCACATTGAGCCTACAGCGAGGTTCACGGCGAAAAACGGAGTCCAACGAGACCAAGATCATCCCAAACGGAGCTCGGATAGAGGAGATACGAGCTTTTGAAGTCGGCACGAGATCCGAAGCGACGGAGGACCGTCGGCAGCTGCAGACGGCGGCACGCGACCCAGGTGGGGTCAATGCGTGGGACCCGCGACCAAGGCGCGCGGCCCAGGTGGGCGGACGGCCCAGCCGGGCGTGCGGCCCAGGCCTAGGCACCTTGCCTGGGCCTATATCCCGGTCCACCGTGGACCGGGCGGTCCACGGCTGGGTCTGTGGACCGCGTGGGCGTTTCCCACGTATTTTTTGCGGTCCACGGTACTATTTCGTGGATCGAAGTGTGATCGAACGGCATGGGTGGCTCTCAGTCTTGATCCGACGGTTCAGAGGATTATTTGACTTTGTTTAGGACTTCTAATCTCTCTCTAATTGGGTTTAAGCTCTATAAAAAGCTGGGAACAGTAAACAGAGGGGTGTGGTTTTGATTTTCTCCGATGGATGGACCGTATGTAACTCGAAGAAGAGAGAGAGGGTTATGAGCTGAGAAGAGAAGTAAGAGCAGGGCTCTGGAGAGGTTTTTGGACAGCGGACGTCAGGTACTTCAGGGGTTCAGGGGGTTTTCCAAAAGGGAGAGTTTTTGTGATAACTTCTAGTAAGAGAGAATTGGGTGTACAAGTATTGAGGGTGAGATCTCTTCTTGTAAAAAAAAATTTTCATAGTAAAGTTTGCATACCCCGTGGAGGCGAGTCATTTTGTGGCTGATCCACGTATTTTGATTGTTTTTTATTTTGTTTCTTTTTTCTTCCTGCTGCATCGCGTGGTACCGAAAAGGTCTTGAGAGGTGGTGTCCTAGCCAGACATCCACCCAACAAGGCCTATATAGGACAGCGTAGATTTTATAAGATTCATAGTGTCTGCAGGTTGGATTCGGGTCTATGGCCTAACTTGATGAAGTTTGGATCTAGATCTTATCCAGGTGTTAATTACAATTTTATCTAAATAATATTAATTTTTTTAAAAATTATGAAAATAATACTCTTTGTAAAATATTTATCAGAATACTGTTCAAAATAAAATTGTTCTATCCTAAGACAACTTTATGTGCTGACTCACCACAACTCACACTACGTAGATGATTGAGTCAGCAGCGTAAAGTCGCCCAGCGATTCTATAAGTCACCCTATGATAGAGTGACTCTATGAATCACTTTATAATAGAGCGACTTTGACTCCAGACTTGCACCGAGAGACTACTAGACTTTCCAACCACTGAGAAGAAGATTGGAGGAGGGCACGGAGAGGGGCGGTGGGGGATGAGAGGAAGAGGGTAAGGGGACCGAGATGGAGAGGGGCAGGAGGTTTGTTTGTTTTTTTTTTTTTTAAGTGATGGAGAGAGAGGAGTTTAATCTCCCCTCTCTCCTGACTAAACCCCTCTCTCACCTCTCTCCGTCACTTAAGAAAAAAAAATCCAAACACCTCGCTTCTCTCCCTCTCGATCCTCCGACCCTCTTCCTCTCGGCCTTTTTGGTCTCCACCGCCCCTCCCCACGCCCCCTCCAACCTTTCTCTCGATGGTTGGAGAGTCTAGTAGTCTCTCGGTGCATGGCCGCTAGTTACTCAAATTCGCTCTATCATAGTGCGACTCTACATTGCTGACTCTACCATCCACATGGCATAAGTTATGGTGGGCATATAAAGTCATTTTATGATAGGATGATTTTATTTTGAACAATATATTGATAAATATTTTATAAAAAAATAATATTTTTATATATTTTTTTAAAAAATATTATTTAAATAATATTGATCCAAATTTGACACCAGCCTGAAACATCGTACTTGGTAGCGTTTACTTGCCTTGGATTTAAAGTGCAGAGATGAACCTTTCAAGCTCCCTCGATGCACAGAAAAGCATGAGGCCGAAAGCCCTCTTGTTAACACTAGAATCTTCTAGTTGGTGAGAACAAATATACATCAAAAAAAAAAAAAAAAAGAAAGAAAGAAAAGAAGAAGCCAAGTGTACGTAGTTCTCTCTCAAAAAAAAAAAGTCAAGAGCGGAGAGGCATCTAACACATTTTCAATTTATAAGAGACAATCCACTCATGGTCCTGTTTTTATTTTTTAATTCTTTTAATAATATGGTAGGGTTTTTTTTGGGTAAAGAAGGCTGTTCATTAATCAGAAAAACATATTGCAACCAAAATGAGCTTATAGTGTCATACAGGTTCAGCATAAAGAGAAGTTGACAACAAAAACATAGCAGAGACCAGATTACAGAGCATAAGAAAAGACAGGAAATAAGAAAAGCGAAACCAAACTACAGTACGGTGAACAGTAAAATAATAGTAACAAGAGTCCTGGAAGAGAGAATATAACCCAAAAAACACATCCAGTAAAATAATATGGTAGTTAATATTCTCCATCAGAAAGGTAATGCTCCAACAACTGGAACCAGGGCGGTGCGATACTTTCGTCCATTTCGAGAACATCTGATAGCAAATTGTTTTTATTAGGATGATTTAGAATTTTAAATCACGAATAATCTGATGATATTTTAGCTGGTGATTGAGACAGGATGCTCATGGAGCTGACGTTAGTCATGTCTAAGATCAGCACTTTCTAGCTCTAAATTGGTCTATGGGATCCAATATATAACGTCCCATCTTAGTTTTAACCTTTCATATATAAGAAAATATGATGCATAAGAAAATACAGCAGACATTTTTCTTTCTTAGCGCAAGAAGGTGATAAGATTCATTTCATTCGGTTTTACTACAAAGAACAACAAAGTCCGTATCCCTGGTTTAGAGGGAAAACAGTCAGAAAACAGAGAAGTTAGAGCCAAACCCCAAGACCCAGATTTAATTACTGCAGTATATACATGACGGCATGTCTTCTTGGTTGGTGACTGAAATTTTGTTTTTCTTTATTTTCTTCTATTAAATGCTCTCTTTTTTTTTTGGTTTATTTTCATATTAGGCATGGAGCATTATTAGTACCAATGGTGTACGGACGGTAGAATCTGTTGATTAACTTTTTCTATAGGCTAAATCATGCCGACTGGTTTAGGCCAATACTTTCTTTGGGTTTGGACTTGGATTAATCCTTGTTATGGATATATAGAAACTCTGCATTCTGAGACCTCGATCATAAGCCGACCTGTCTTTTTGACTCTTGTGCTTCATCACCCTTGAAGTTGTGCCAACCTTAGGCTCGAATATATACCGGTCACATATTTTATAATGGTCTTGATAGAATATTCCAAACCGTTTCTTATATTCTCGCAATTAATGAATCATAATTTGAACTTCATGAGCACAATAATTGTCCATGTTGGCTCTTAGTGGGTGCAATAACCGCTGACAATAAGTAATCATGAGTCTTGTAACCATCTATGATTAAAGTCCACTTAAACAATCACTGCATCCTTGGAATTCGGGGTAATTGCATTGCTGACGGGAGGAGCAAAGCTCCATCTGGTTAGATCTTATTTTTATTTTTCTCACTCAATCCATAATGTTCCAAACAGATTGCTATACTCTTTCTATCTTATTGATTCTTCATTAATTGCTAATCTTGATAGATCATGATTAGCTGTGAGGTAAAAAGGAGTCAATCAAAACTTACAAAAGATTTTGCCTACGATAGAATGAGCCTATCTAAAATTTTTCATCTGTTAGGTGGAGTAAAATATGAAAGAAACAGCGCTTGTTCTAAGACTTTGGTATCGCCAATTCCATATGGTAGAAAAAAACTTCCCCAAAGAATACACATCAAACTAATTTAATTTATGCGGTCAGGGAGCCATTGCTAAACACACCTGATAATAAGTCAGTATGATAACAAAAGTACATATGCAGTCAACATCACTGCCTTTGGTCACTGATAGAAAGAACATTTTTTTTCCCCTTCTTTTTGTGATAAAGAAAGAATGGTCATATGAGGTACATAAGTAAAAGCTTACAAGATTGCATTTTTGGGCACCCATGCTCCAATTGACATGTTGCACTTCAATTTCTTACAACAATAATGTACACACAAAAGTTACACCCAATTGGCTTTTTTAGTAGAAAACCATGCTCCTCTGTTTCATGCCTTCGGTATGAGATTGGAGCACGCAAATGGATCATCATGAGGCAATAGATCGTTCGGTTTTAATGCCGTGAATACCATCAGAACCAGTGTCACCAACACCGAGAGCACAGATAACACAAGCATCAGCAAGTTCGCCATCTCCGCCTTCACCTCCTGGGCATACTCGGTGGCAGCCAGTGCTAGAACGGTCAGCGGGAATGAGTAAGCCCACCAAGCCACGCTGAACCTTTTCATGGATCTCCTGAACAACGCCGGCCGCGAGACCTACTTTAACATTCCAGGATTAAATAAACACAAATTAATCCTCACCTGGTGGACCCAAAGAAATATGCGAGCTATTTTAAAAGGAAGAAAGCCAAAGAAATAAAGCAAGAAATCCATTTGGATTCTTGTCCTTCAAATTTAATTGGGGCTTTACAGCTATGGGCTGGGTGGATATTCTATAACCACTAGACGTGGTGGCGTGAGGGGCCATGCAATGCACTACCGTAACGTGTATTGCAATGCCCGGTCCCTTCCTTTCCTCTTCTTCTCTATTCTGTGGCACCCCCCACCCCTTCTTTTGCTCCTTCTCCGCAGCGGGAAGACAGCTCAAAGGAACCCGTTGGGGGAAGGGGGTGCTCATGGTGCAAGTATGAGCACATGACATGACAACAAGTGGGAGTCGGTATTGCTAAGCTAAGTTGATCTCTACAATTCCAGGAATTTCGCATCTTCCTATCCTTGACTTTCTTCCTTTTATCTCCACATGCTAACCATCCAACGGAAGATGTAAAGGAATATCACTGCTATATATATATATATATATATATAGAAAAGTTGAAAAAGTAGAGAAGTTCTCTTTTTCTACTCTTAATATCACTGGGTTTTAATCTTTGACAAAGAAAACGGAGTGATAATGATATCACTAGTGAAGTATAGTGATCATTAAAAGTAGTAGTAGCTCGGTACGAGTAGTTCGTAAATGTTTGTTGGTGAGTTAATTACCAGGGAGGCAAAGAGGAAGAGGGAGAGGAAGAAGAGCATCTTGCAGGAGGTGTCGAAGGAGGAGGAGATGGTGTCCCAGGCGAGGCTGGCCATGCTGGGGGCGGCGAAGAAGAGGAAGAAGACGGGGCGCAGCATTGCCGGGAGCGAGTCGCTGCCGAGGAATCGCTGGTAGAGAGTGACGAAGAGGACGAGATAGTGAGCGATGCCAACGGAGAACATGAAGACGGCGCTCTCCCGCCAGCCCATCTGGGCGGCGGCGCGGGCGCCGACGAGGTTGCCGATGACGGTGATCTGGCTGGTGGGGTTGGCTACCATGGATAAGAACTTCTTTCCCTTGGTGAACCACTGGCCGTAGATCTTGACGTCGAGGAGGAGGATGGGGAGGGAGAAGAGCCAGCAGAGGAGGAGGTAGGACTTGGTGTGGGGGCGGAGGAAGGGGGTGGACTGGAGGAGAAGGAGCCAGCAGATCCAGGGGGCGAAGAGGTAGTTCATGCCGACGTGGTGGGCGAACTCGGCGCGGACGCTGCGGAAGCGGAAGAGGCAGCGGGCGGCGTAGAGGAGGCAGAGGGCGACGAGGGTGAAGAGGGCGAGGGACCACAGCATGACGAAGGCGGCGGAGGGGAGCATGCGGATGATGGGCCGCAGGGCGTGGGCGTCGGTCGTCGGCTCGCTTAGCGTCTTCCACAGCAACGCCTGCCCGCAGAGGGACAGACTGATGCGGAAGTAGCCGGCGTGGAATCTTGTCAGCATGGAGAGCTTGGAGAGGGCCTTCTCGGTCGCCACGTCGACGTCTGCTGGTGAGGTGGAGGTTGTGGTGGTTGTCGTGATGATTTGGAGCTGGACGTGGTGGGGTTTTTGCAGCTCTCTCTCTTCCATCTCTCTCTCTCTCTCTCTCGATGCGAGCCATTTGGGTGTGGTCGTGGGGCAATATATAGAGAGCAGGGAGAAGGGGTGGGGGGAATTAGAGCAGGTGCCGGTCTCTCGGCTAACCGGACGGCTTAGTCTACGCCGCCGTTGGATTGTGGCCCCGGGAAAGGGAAAGGGATTGGTGGGGCTGCTTAACCCGCAGCGAAAGATAGACGAGTGGTGGGGTCGCTCGAGATGTTTGGCATCAGCTCAATTTGACTAGGCTCGGGCGGCTCGGCTAGCGGTAGAACTCGGAACTCAAGAAACTTGGGCTTTGGTAACTCCCCCTGGAGCAAATTACGGCGACTCAGAAAAACCGCTCAAAAAAGTCTCTCAGGTGCCTTGCACGAATCGCTTTGCGTCATTTAATGGCATACTTCGCGAGGCGGCCAATTCCAAGTTAGCAACAAGAATGCACCTCGCTAGCAAGTTTAAATTTTTGTGTTACCAAGCATTCTCCAATACTCCCCCCTGCATATTTATCCGGGAGTGTGCTGGCTGCCTGCCTAGGTTTTTCTCTGTCATTTTGGTTCCGCTGGTTCAAGGTATAGCGCACGCTGGAGGGACAAATTTGTGGCATAATAAAAGTATTGGTGCTTGGTGAGGTATGTAATTTTTTATTTTATTTTATTTTATTTGATAAACCGCTAATGGTAGTGTCTATATAGGGCTGATGTATAGGGCTGACGTTCATACGGTCCGAATCTATCAAGGGCTGAGCATATGCATTCCACCCGATGATCTGATATGGACTCCAGGGAGGAATGGTAGTATGCATCACATTCTTATTGGTTATATGTGCCTCTCATTGGAGGATATCAAGATCGAGGAGAATCCGATAGGATCAAATAAGATCTGGGTCATAGAGGGACCCCCTCTCGAGTAAGATCCAATTGTGACGAGGGCAACACGAAATTAAGTGGGGGAGTTTCCCACGTCAATTAATAAAAATAGTGCCACACGAGTTTATTAGCCGGTCCATTTTTCAATAAATTAATATAAAGAAATTATCATATACATATAGAATGTTGATTATATGTAGAACTATTAAATATAGTTTATTCGCATGAGAAATGCTCTTGCACACATAAATTTCATATGAAAAAGTAAATATTTACACTCAACTGACATAAATCTTTCTCTTGCTATGATTTGTTTTCCTCTAAGTTTTACTAGTTGCTATACTCATCGGTACTCATGGGGCTCTTCTAGTGTCAATAAACAAACACGTCAATTGACAAGTAAGTTATCCAACAAATACGCACATATTAGTATCATGCTTGATTGCTTCTACCCAGGCATGTTACTACATGCATATTACCAGGCATGTGAAATTGTATAGAGTATATATATTGTTTATTGTATTTTTTGAGTACCACAGAGGATTCATTCTTAATATTTAACAAAAGTTGCTCTATTTTTGAGATAAGACAGCAATAATAGCAATTTCCATGGAGGAATTTTGTTGGGACACAAAAGGTGCAGCAATAATGGGAAAATTTGGCAACTAAAATTTCAATTTTCTAGACAATTGTATTTTTATCTTGTTGGCAAACAAGCAATAGAGTTAACAAAGTTAGTGAACGATTAATGAAGAAGAGAAATGCATGATTTCCTTTCATAGGTATAGTCACACTAACACAAATTTGAGTTCATGGCAGTAACTAAATTTTTGGGTGTTCAAACCAGTAATCTACTCTGAGCAACCACATTGCCACAATTTCTGTTATTTCAATTTTCTTCAATTCCAAATTGTTCACATATGACAATTCATTTTGAAGAAACAGCAAGTATGACTTCTAAATATCACATCATGATATTAAGGTGGAAGTCAAATATTAAATAGAATTATTTAGTGAAATCCAAAATGTTATTGCATTGTATCAATCTGCTAGGTGAGACTCTACTTGGCCATTTTTTTCATCTGGACAAATGACTAGCCTTGCATGCTTGTAAAGTCCGCCTTCCAGGTATCCAGCATATATCTTGCTAGAGTCAAACGCACGAGAAGAATATGTCTACAAAATAAAATACTTGCAGAGGACCATCAATGGTTCGTTAAAATCCAAAACAGAACATCGTAGTCGAAGCCACTTGATCACCAGATACATCTCCTTCAAAGCAAGTAGTCACCAAAGCGTGGAGCACTTTTGAGCGAGCATGCTTTGAATGCCTGACTGCTGATAAGCAGGCAATTTATACGAAGCTCCCATCCTACGGAGGATTGTTATACGGTAGCGGAAATTAAGTGGGCGACCTTGACTTTGACGCCACCGATCGAACAGTCTTCTTTACCTCCAGCCTAACTGAGGGTGACCAGAAGCAAGTACCATGTACCCATGTTGGAATCCCACATCAGATCCACCTCTTCTATTTTTTAAATCTTTCCATACTTTGTCGTCCTCTCGAGGATGGATGAGAGGCAGAGTTCGCCAGTTCTGAGGGGCCCCAGTAATATGTGGTCTCAGGCCAAGGGGTGTAAACCATAAACATAAACCAAACCAGTATAAGGTTGCTTCGATCATGGAGTACCAAAGCTAGTTGTGTTATTTAATTGTCATTAGCTTTAACTTTAGAGAAGTTATGGATGTTATGAGATATCACCTGGATGGCACTAAGTTCTCGATCCTTTGCAGTGTAACTTTTGCACTATAGAGTTCTACGATGTTGTGAATGGCTATCACATTATCTATCTTGAAAATAGATAATTTTTTTTAATTATCATGACGTATCATGTATTGCACTAATATTATCTTATCATATTTTAGAAATATACGAGGATTGTTTACCCTCAAGATAGATAATTTGATGGCTATCCATGATCGTTTAAAAATTCTGAGATGCAAAAACTGTACTGCAGAGGATCCGGACTCTCCTATTTTATCTTGTGACAACAAAATTGCATGGGGTAAGTCATATCCATCTGCATGTCTGGCAAATCGGATCTATATATAGGTCCCATCTCTTAGAGTGAGGCCCACCAGAATGTATAGCTATCAGGAAATTGGATCAGCATGATCCACTAATAAACAGATAGAATTAGGTAAAGGAGGGCTGCTAAATGGACGAGATCATCATCAGCTATGACTAGGACTCAGAGCCTCGTGTGGTGGCTGGAAGCGAAAAGTGACAGCTACATGGTGCAAGTTGCAGGTTAAGAACCATCGCCGTAACGGCCATGGAAGAATTGGTTCCAGCTGTTGGTTTCTATATTTGGATATGTATATATTCTCTCACCTAGTAATCTTCGAGCGGTGGTGCACCAATTGGTTCAGTTCGGTACCGTCGTGAAAAATCCCGGAAAGCAACCCAAAACTGCTCGCCTTGGACAGTTGTAGTCCAATACTTTTCCGCAACATAATGTTCTATGATTCCATCTCCACAAAATGCTTACCGGCATTGCTACCCTTCCCCACTAGCTTGGTGATCTTGGTCATCACAAGAACTCACATGCCTGCCTTTTTTTTTTTTTTTTTTTTGGCCTTTCTAGTTCTTTTACCCAAAAATCATATTGGCCTCTTGCACCAAATGGCTTGAAAGCTAACCGCTTAGTCATCTGTGGGGGATACAGGATTCTTTGCTGGGCAACGATGCTTGTTGGTATCCGATACTTGGTGCGAATTCCTTGAACGTTTTGTTCGTGGTAGCTTGTGCAAGTGATTGTTCTGTCCATACTATCATTTTTATCCTATATTTTGATAGATTTTGTTGTAGCCACATATATTGTCCACTCTAACCTATTGGTCTTACGATTTTATCCTCCAAAAGATGCCTTGCGTGAAAATAATGGTCTCTTCCTATATACGTCAAAATTTTCTTTGACTCACAACCAATGTGAGATTAATAATGCCCTTCCTTGTATATCACAATATAGCCCCTCAATCAAGAGAGAGTCTGTGTATGGACTGGAGATATCCTCCTTTTTATTTTTACCACAAACTAGTATACCAACTGGAGGAGCCCTGTAGTTGCAAGGATGGTCTCCCTTCCTGGCACGCTACTATTGTGACTAAGAACTGATGGCTCGGCATATGAGGTATTATTCGTTTTGACCCATAGACCGTATAGTTTTGCAATCCAAAAAGCGCATCGTGTCAGAAGGATGGTCCATTTCTGTATAAACCAGAGTCTTTTTTAACTCGTAACCAATATGAAACCAATGATGCCTTTTCTTCTACACCATGATAAATATCAATGTCCTCATCATTGGAAGATCAATCATATCATAAACTTTTCGAAAGAGAACTATCTTATTTTTTGGGTTCCAAGTGAGTTGTGATAAGCCCAATTATGCTTGTAAATTGGGCTTGACTTGATGAAATCTGAGTGGATATGATTTGTCAAGTAAATATTAATCCAAAAAATATATGAATGCTTAGATCAATCAAAATTCACCAAATAATGCATTAGTGATTAGATCTAAGTTTAAATCTTTGACTTCAAGCCAATCTGGACTAGGTCCACCTCCAAGCTCAACCTGCTTGAGCGCTACTCTGTTTCCTCATAGAACTTCTCTATTAATAAATATGCCTCTCAATTTATGTTCTAATAATTATTTTTAAATAAAATAAAAAATATAAATAGAAATATATTAATTATTGACTAAGAATAATTATAATTAAACAAAACACAATCATCTATCAAATGCTTTTTCTATTGACGTGTGAATTAGATTTCACAAATTTTTAGTGGCATGCATCTTCGAAAAGAACATGAAAATTGTTGGTGCAAAAATCCACCTGCGCCGGAGAAGCTGGAGTTGAGGAAGCCGCGGTCGCCGCCGGGACCTGCAAGGGAAGTCGAAACCGGAGGTGGGGTTGCTCCGGCAAGACCCTCCGACGCTCAAGTCAGTTCTCTGCCTCAACAAGAATGGAGTGCTCGAACGGAGAATTTAGCAGAGTTTTGAGATAAGAAAAATGAGCTTAAGGAATAACGTATCTGAGTCCCCCCTTTTATAGGCGGGGAGGCAACGGACTGATGGCGACGTTTGTAACCGCCTGGTAGTGGGCCACCCATGGTCAGGGGAATTGATTGCGAAAGATAATGGAGCAGACGCGTGGGTATCACCTCGACTTGCCACGTGGAATCCGTTATAAGGGGTGGAGCAGCGTCCGTCGTCAGGAGAATCGCATGGTATCCGTCGCAGGAGGTGGAGCAGGTTCGTGGCCGTTACTGTGGCCTGCCAGGGGGATAATGGAGCTGTGCGGAGTCCGCCACAGGAAGTGGAGCAGGACGGCTACGGCTGCTGCGGCTTGTCAGGGAATGATGATACTGAGTGGAGTCCGCCACAGGAGGTGGAGCAGGGTCGCGGCCGTTTTGAGGGCCTGTCAGGGGGCGTGGATCCGTCGATTGAAGCTCGGCAATGGTCGGAGCCGTCGTGAGCGGAGCCCGGCTCCCGTAGGAGTCCGGACGGAGCTGTTCTGATGTTGGCGGCGGAGCCCGGCTCCCGTAGGAGTCCGGGCGGAGCAGCGCTGATGTCGTCGGTGGAGCCCGGCTCCCGTAGGAGTCCGGGCGGAGCTGCGCTGCAAACAAAGTCAAGGGTGAAGTCCGGCTCTTGTAGGAGTCCGGACTGAGCTTACCAGCAATTGATATTGAGAGCGGAGCCCGGCTCCCGTAGGAGTCCGGGCGGAGCTGTTTTGATGTTGGCGGCGGAGCCCGGCTCCCGTAGGAGTCCGGGCGGAGCAGCGCTGATGTCGTCGGTGGAGCCCGGATCCCGTAGGAGTCCGGGCGGAGCTGCGCTGCAAACAAAGTCAAGGATGAAGTCCGGCTCTTGTAGGAGTCCGGACTGAGCTTACCAGCAATTGATATTGAGGGCGGAGCCCAGCTCCCGTAGGAGTCCGGGCGGAGCTGTTTTGATGTTGGCGGCGGAGCCCGGCTCCCGTAGGAGTCCGGGCGGAGCAGCGCTGATGTCGTCGGTAGAGCCCGGCTCCCGTAGGAGTCCGGGCGGAGCTGCGCTGCAAACAAAGTCAAGGGTGAAGTCCGGCTCTTGTAGGAGTCCGGACTGAGCTTACCAGCAATTGATATTGAGAGCGGAGCCCGGCTCCCGTAGGAGTCCGGGCGGAGCTGTTTTGATGTTGGCGGCGGAGCCCGGCTCCCGTAGGAGTCCGGGCGGAGCAGCGCTGATGTCGTCGGTGGAGCCCGGCTCCCGTAGGAGTCCGGGCGGAGCTGCACTTGCTGATGGCGGTTCCGTCGTGGGTTCCGGCTGTGGGTATTTTATACCCAACAAAAATCATGCAAGTAACATGAGCCATTAGGGGTATACGATAAAGCTATCTATTTAATCTTTAAATTTAGAGGTTTAAAGTAAGCAATGAAATCAATAAGATTTGCAACAAGAACATTCCATTTTCATGATGGGTCTTACTAAGAAATATTTCAGGGTATTTGTTAAGTGCAGCTTCCTTATAATGTCAAATAATGTGCCAATATTCCATTGATGGTGAACCTTAGTTTAATCTCATCTCCTGACATTGTCAACTCCAAATTTATTGTTTATTCTTTACCAAAATAAAGATGAGAAGAAATTGGAATGAGCAAAATACACAGGTTAGAGATTTAAGGAATATTTGAAGCAAGTTTAGAGAAAAATTGAGCAAGTATACTAGTCACAAGAGAACTAGGATTCTCTCGTTGCAGCCCTAGCTTGGATAATTTAGGAGTGCAATGTTAGGAGTACCTTCTAAGTTAGGATTCTCTGGGTGCATCTTTTGTAATGTGAAGGCCATACAATCCTGCCTAGCCACCATGTGATCCATCTTGGACACGGACGACTACTCTTCAACTCATGATGTGCTGTGTCTCACATTATTGCGATGAAGGAGAGCCATCCATCTCCGAGTGGATGACATGACAATTAATCAGGGTTATGCAATCCTCTACGGTATAATGCACCCCCATAGAGAATTCAAACATTTTTCTTCTGCACAAATAAAAAAAAAAAAAGAAAAATCCAGATCTGTTATACGGATGGCTTATTGTTTATTGGATAATGAGCTTTCTTATATAGCAAGCAAAGCCAAAGGCTCATAAGAGTAATAAGAAATTCTTTGAGTACCACAAATGGTGTAGAAAATTCAACGTAGAGCATATCGCTTTATGTGAATGATCCACGTAGCTATCATTTTTCAATGCATATTTAATTTTTATAATTTTATTTTTTCATTTGAAAATTTAAATGATGAAAATATCTCTACTCTTTGAAAAAAATTATGATATTTTGTAGTATATTATGATATGCAAGATATCATAATATGACTCAAAAAATTATGATATCCTATATCAAATTATGACTTTTTACATGCAAGATGTTATAATATGGTTCAGAATGTCATAATATGCCACAGGATGGCATAATATAGAAGGGATATTTTTGTCTAACCACTTTTCAATGCATATTTAATACCTGCAGTTTCACTTTTTTGTATGAAAATTTTGAACGATAAAAATATCCCTACTGTTTAAAAGAATTTATCCTGTGACATATTATAACATCCTGCATCAAAATTATAACTTTTTGGACGCAGGATGTCATAATATAGATATAAGATGTCATAAATTTTTTCAAAGAGCAGAAATATTTTTGTCATTCAAAATTTTCAAAAGAAAAACAGAATTACAGATATTAAATATATATTGAAAAGCGATGGCTATGTGGACCAATCATATAAAGCAATACACTTTACGTTGAATTTTCTACACCGCTCGCAGTGCACAAAAAATTTCTCTAAGAGTAACTCAATTTAGTGACAACTTTTGGACCATTTAACTCTCTTAGGACACTTGGGGTACCTCCAGCCCTAGCCTTCAAACCACTTGTTTTAGAAGCCCACTTATTTATGCAATTTTGACTCTACCTCTCTTTTTGTGCTTTTTTTTCCTTTGTAGGCACCAGTCACATATGAATTTGACTGGAGTATGAGGCCTAGTTGAAGCTCCAAACTCCATCCAAGTAGACTACAAGGAGTTTACATATTATGTTGGACCTATTCCTATCAAAACTAATAAAATAAAAAATTCAAATAATATTTTTTGACTAATTTTTATAGGTAAAATCATATATTGTTACAAATAATATCAAAGTGAATTTGACCCATAGCCTATATAGTTTAGGAGATATTACAGTATAGATCCTTTTAGAATTAACTAGGATTTGATTGTAGACTATGATATTTATAATTGAGTTTGATTAGATTTGGATCTTTAATTTGGCAAGGAGCTAAGATTAAAATAAGGGAGTATGTGAAAACCCATATGGATATATATTAGTTCTATAGTAATTATCTATCAAGTAGATACAAAGTCCAAATAATATCTTCTGATTAGTCTTAATGAATAATATTCTGAGTTTTAAAGCCAAAAATTCTTAGCTTACATCTTTTCTAAATTTTTAAAGCCAATTGAATCCCACCCAAGAATAAATGCAAGTTGGCCTATCCTATTCACCAAGTGGATGATGGATCTCCGCTGGTCCCAACATTGTAGACACATTAATTTTGGGTGGACCGAACCATCCTTGTCTAGCTTTGGCGAGAATGGTAGATTCATCCAGATAAACAAACGTGCCTCAATTTGCTTGTAACTGTTTTGTTTCTCTTAAGCTTCAGGCCCTCCATACACCATCAAGGGGGAAAAAAAAAAAAAAAAGGGGGTCTCCATGTATATACTTTGAACTGTCGCAGGATAAAGCCTGACGTGGCATCCTCTTCCGAAATCAACGAGCGACTCAGCTTCCTTTAAGTAATCCACTGGACCAAGCTGAGATCATCTTGTGCTCTCCACTTCACCTCATTCCTCCATCTCTCTATCATTTCTCCAAAGTGGAGGCAGATGTAACTTGTAAGCCCCCATCTCTCACCAGTTTCCAATATCTTCTGCATTAGTTAGGTAATGTTGGGTCAGATAGAAACCCCTTCCCTTTTGATTTCAATATTTTCTTAGCACTAAGTGGGCAAGTCTGATCTTCAAACAAAAACTTGTGGACTTTAATCCTTAGCATTTCCACCTCCACTCTCTTCAAAAAATACATAAAATCTTAATTAGGATTCTTTAGGTTGGTATAGTCGTCAAACATGAGCTCGTATGGTGTCCTTCACGCGTGAGTCGGTGGGCGGCTCTGGATTTGGAGCTACGGATCTTCTACATGATTTTCCCTTTCACGGATTGGAGAGGATAAGGAGATGGAGATTTGGTTGGATGTTTGATAAAGATGATGGTTGCATTTTATATTTGTGATGTGAAACTCCCAAGTGCTGGGCATAAATTAGTCTAATGATTGGTGATTGGACACCACACAAGAAAAGTGCACCATAATTTCTGGTACAGTTGGACCGAGGCAACAATAGCCTTCATTAGTACGAAATGCAATGAGGACAGTGCATGATATCAACAATATAACAAGCCCTCCTAAGATCTAAGCAAGTTTGGCATTGTCCTGCTAATGCCATATCTCGCATCACTTCAGAAATAAAAATAAAGATACTAAGAAATAGACATCAGTTACAGCACCAAAGCGCCGTGTTTGCATTAAAAAGCAAGTAGGTTGTTAAGACTTAGCGACGCACAAATGAGCAGGACGATTGGTGGAACCAAATGCTTTAGTGCAATAAGGTTAAAAAAAATTTTGCAGATATGGATCTCAACAAAAGTTCTTGCATTCATTGGAGGAAACTGGCTTTTCTCTTATGATCAATATGGGATAAGTTCAATGACCAAAAAAAGGTATAGCCCTTGAGTCTTAAATAAAAAGGAATGCGTAACGTATGTTTATTGCATGACAAAGGCACTCTAATTCAAGTTAGTTTTAAAATAAAAAAACGTATGTTTATAACATGACAAATGTACTTTAATTCAAGTACAAAATAGTACTAGAATATTATAACAGCCATCATTTCTCTTTAATGACCTTGAGTGGCATTGGTGTTCTTCAATTTTGTTAGCTTATTTTGTAAATGTTGTGAGTGCTTGGGCATTATCCTACCTTTCATCCGAATAAAAAATATATATATTAAATAGATCAGATCTATCAGCCCAACGGTTGACTAATCTAATTAGAAAATAATCACCCTTTTATCCATATTGCTTTTTCATTAGATTGATCCATGATAAATCTAATCCAACCAATAACTTTTTCTTTCTTCTATCATATTTTTCCTTTTTTAGTTCTTTGAGAACCCGATTTATGGCGCCCTTACCTTGGCTTAAGAGACTCTCTCTTTCAAACACTTACATGAACCATGAATTATTCTGAAGATGAAAGCTTCGTTTTAGGCATGACCAAAATATTTGGGAATTGGAAACCGGCCCATAAAATGCACGTCTCATCTCGACAAGTACTGGATAGATACATGTGTACTGAAACACCGTGCTATTGTACCAAAAAAAAAAAAAAAACACCGTGCCTAAGGGCTTATGCCCAACCTAACGTAGATATGAGAGGTGTCAAAATTTTATTTTTCTTTTTGAAGAAAATGAAAACTAAGGAGATTACGGCCTCCATTAATCATCAGACTTTATTAGCAGAATTCAGAGAAGAACCACAACCTGTTCTTAGATCTTTGGACACTCTTTTTCACATGGGTCGGTACGGTGTAAGCCAAAATTGAGCTCATGATGAAAAAGAGAAGGAGATATTTATTTTTATTTTTCTTCTCTCTAAATCAAAAATGTGTACAAAAATCTATAAATACAAATATGTAGACCCAAATACAGATAGGGAATAACAAGAATATGCCAAAGAATAACCAAGAATATGCTACGGAATAAATCCCTGGTCCTTTAATTAGATATTTTTTTTCAATTAAGCTTAATCCTTCCAATACTCCCCCTCAAGATGAGGCGAAAATATCTCGAAGCCCCATCTTGTCAGTCAATCCAAAAAAGGACAATGAGCTAAGCCCTTTGGTTAGAATGTCTGCCACCTGATCAGAGGACCGAATATAGGTAATACAGATCTGACCCTGATTAATCTTTTCTTTGATAAAATGACGGTCAATCTCGATGTGTTTGGTACGATCATGCTGTATCGGATTGCTTACAATCTCAATCGCTGCTTTGTTGTCACAATATAACCGAAGAGGAAATTTGTTTAGAAGTTGTAATTCCTGAAGCAGTTTTTGAAGCCAAAGAAGTTCACATATGCCTAGAGCCATTGCTCTATATTCAGCTTCTGCTGATGATCTAGCCACCACTGACTGTTTCTTGCTTCTCCAGGTAACTAAATTACCCCCTACATATGTACAATACCCCGAAGTAGATCGCCTATCATCCAATGATCCAGCCCAATCTGCATCAGTAAATCCCTCAACCTGGAATGTGTTGTGTTGGGAGAACAACAAACCACGACCAGGACATCCTTTCAGATAGCGTAATACTCTGAAAGCTCTCTCCATGTGTGATTCTCGTGGATCATGCATGTATTGACTAATGACACTGACAGCATAGGCTATGTCGGGTCTTGTATGTGAAAGATATATCAGCCTTCCAACTAACCGTTGATACCTTTCTCGATCAACAGGAGCTCCACCATCTGTCACTGTTCGATGATTCTGATTTATTGGAGTAGTAGCAGGTTTACACCCCAACATCCCAGTCTCAGAAAGCAAATCTAGTACATACTTTCGTTGTGACAGAAAAATACCTTTGGATGATCGTCCAACTTCTATGCCCAAAAAATATCTTAGTGGACCCAGATCTTTTACTTCAAATGCTTGCTTTAGTTTTCCTTTGAGTTGTTTAATCTCATGATGGTCATCTCCTGTTATTACAATATCATCAACATAAACCAAGAGTATAGTTTTCTTTCCCTTGAGATGTCTATAGAATAGAGTATCATCTGCATTACTCTGTCTATATCCCATTCCTTTTACAGTCCGACTGAATCGATCAAACCAGGTTCGAGGAGACTGTTTAAGACCATAAAGTGAGCGCTTTAGCTTACAGACATTTCCAACTGTTGCTCTAGTCTCAAATCCTGGTGGTATCTGCATGTATACTTCCTCCTAAAGATTTTCATGAAGAAATGCATTCTTTACATCTAATTGATGTAATTCCCAGCCAAAATTAGCAGCACATGATATAAGTGTTCGAACAGAGTTCATCTTGGCCACTGGAGCAAAGGTTTCATCATAGTCTACACCATATATTTGAGTGTATCCCTTTGCTACTAGCCGAGCTTTGTATCTTTCCACCTTGCCTTCTGGAGTCTGCTTTATAGTGTACACCCATTTACACCCTACAGGATGCTTCCCAGCTGGCAGAGTGACCAGATCCCACGTCTGATTTTTGGATAAAGCAGTCATCTCTTCTAACATTGCTTCCTTCCACTTAGGTTCTGCCATAGCCTTTTGCCAGGTACTAGGAATACAGACAGAGTCTAATGCAGCTATAAAGCTTTGATAAGATGGAGACACATTCTCATATGAAACATAATTAGTGATATCATAACGGTAACGAGCAGGAGGAACAATTGAGCGAGTACCCTTCCGTTTTGCAATAGGAATATTAAGATTAGAAATGGAAGAAGTAGTAGAAATATTGTTACCATTAGGAGACTCTAGAGAAGAAGCTTCAAGCGGTGGAGATACCTGGACAATTGGTGGTGAATGCACACTGGACTCTTCTTCTTTCTCAATACTAGGCTCCCTCTGAACATCATTCTCAATACTAGGCTCCCTCTGAACATCATTACTATGATACTCCCCCTGGGCACCAGAATTTGGTGTGTATAGAAAGTCACCCGGAAGAAATAATTCTGGTGTCTTATTATCAGATAGACGACTTTCATAATAAGCTTCAGTTTCTCGAAAAGTAACATCCATAGTAACAAGCATTCGACGCTCAGGAGGATAATAGCACTTGTATCCCTTTTGAGTAGCAGGGTAACCGACAAAGACACATTTTAATGCTCGTGGATCTAGTTTTCCTACTGAAGGTCTATGATCACGAGCAAAACAAACACATCCAAAGACCCTAGGAATGACTACATAATCAGTAGACCCTTTCAAACATTGTATGGGGGACTTAAACCCGAGAGTTCTTAGAGGCATACGATTGATCAAGTAAGCCGCGGTCAAGACAGCCTCATCCCACAAGAATTTAGGAACTTGCATGGTAAAAAGTAAGGATCGGGCTACTTCCAATAGGTGCCGATTTTTTCTTTCGGCAACTCCATTTTGAGCAGGAGTATCAACACAAGTGGTTTGATGAAGAATTCCGTGAGTTTGAAGATACGCACGAAACTCCTGATTAATGTATTCTGTGCCATTGTCAGAACGTAAAATTTTAATTTCAACACCAAACTGAGTACCTACAAATTTATGAAACTCTTTAAAACAGTTTAAAACTCCCATTTTTTCCTTCAATAAATAGACCCAAGTTACTCGACTAAAACAATCAATGAAGGTAACAAACCACCTATGGCCCTTGAGAGTATTGATACTACATGGTCCCCATACATCAGAGTGAATTAAAGCAAAAGGTTGAGAACTTCTAATTCCAGATATAGGAAATACTGCTCTGGTGTGTTTAGCCAATTCACAATGATCACAAACTAACAAATTTTTATTGCATTTAGTTGATAAAGATAGAAATAAGCGACTAAGAATAGAAAAAGGAATGTGACCTAGCCTACGATGATGTAACATAAGTTCTGAAGTGGCACTTTCAGCAGACAATGCATACCCCGTTAAAGAAGAGCTCATACTTTTCTCATCAGTTGATAGATAATAGAGTCCATTGTGCATTCTACCACCCCCAAGTATCTTTCCCGTTTTCTGCTCCTGAAATAGACAATATGAAGGCCAAAAAGTGACAGAGCAATTCAAATCTCTAGTAACAGAGCTGATAGAGAGTAAATTTGTAGGAAAGGATGGAACATGCAATACTGATGATAATCTTAAGTTAGGAGTACAGTCAATGGATCCTTTTCCTGAAATAGAGGTAAAAGATCCATCAGCTATTCTGACCTTGTCATGTCCTGAACATGGTGAATATGAAATAAAACTATTAGGTACCCCTGTCATGTGACTGGATGCTTCTGAGTCTATTACCCAGGAGTTGGATGTCTCACAAGTAAATGCATGTGACTTATATGAAGTACCTGAGTGTGCAAAAAGGGAAGAATCACGATATTCGTCCTGGTGGCTAGACTGTTCCAGAGTAGAAGGTGTGGTGTTAGAAGATGATTCATACTTTTCCATCATTCGTCGGAAGGTCTGATACTCCTCTGTAGATAAGCTGTGTATAGCACCCTCGGTCTCTTCAGAGAGATTGGCTTGGGCAGATCCACGAACATGATTCTGTCCTCCAGTTCTTCCACCACTACGACGACCACCACGGCCTCGACTACCACGCCCAGGCTGATTTGGGCGGCCATGGAGATCCCAGCAAAATGCCTTAGTGTGCCCAGGCTTTTTACAATGAAAACATACCTTCTCACCTACTTGCTGTGGCTGTACGGTAAGGGCTGATCTTATAGAACTATTGGAGTCAGAAGTCACTCGTCGCCGTGTCTCCTCGCTTAAAACAGTAGAGAAAACTTGACCTAAACTAGGTAAAATATCTCTGGCGAGGAGCTGAACTCTGACAGATTCATATTCCGGATTCAGACCATATAGAAAGTCCTGGACCCATTCTTCTTCTAAATATTTCTGAAATCCATCAACATCGATGGAGCATTGTGGAGCAAAAGTTCTATAATGATCAGCTTCGGACCAAAGACGTTTCAATTCGATGGCATATTCAGTAATAGATAAATCTCCCTGACGAAGCTGACGTAATTGAGAACGGATCTCAAATGCTTGAGCAGAATTCTGTTTCTGTGAGAACATTTGGGCCACTGTCTCCCAGACTTCCTGTGCAGTCTCCAGCAGTTGCACACTTCTTGCCACATTTGATGTCATGGTATTTAGAAGAAATGCTAGAACAACAGAGTTCTCCATTCTCCATTGGGCCATATCCTGCTCATTATTAACAGGTTTCTTCTTTATGCCGGTGAGATATCCCTCCAAGCCTCGCCCTTGTACAAGTAGACGAGTGCTCCTCTCCCATTGTAAATATGTCGTTGGGCCATCAAGTTTTACAGCCACTTGAAGAGCATTCAGCAATCCACTATCTCTTGACGAACCCCCTGATCGAGTGGCAACTGTAATAAGCCGATCCAGCAGACCTTCAAGATCTTGCATAGTAATTGGATTGGCCATACAAACAAAATAATAACCTCACTGACATACTATCAATGAATCACCAGACACACGAATCACCGGACATACTGTAGATACAGGCTTCTTAAGTATCTAGGCATAAAAGTTCTCCATTTTTTTTTTTTGGTAAATGAAATAGAATAAAGGGTTAAAAAAGGAAGCTGTGGTAAATGTGGCTTTTACCGATTATGTATCCCGTGAAGCATGGGATTGCTGCCGTCACCGGCGATGCCTTCGGGGGCTGGAGGAGGAAGAAGAGGAGGAGAGGTTGGAGGCCGTAGAGGTCGCCACAACGTCGGGTTTGGAAGCAGCAGAGGTCGCCACAACGCCGGGCACGCCAAAGCGGAGGTGGGAGACGAGGAGGAGGAAGAGGTTGGCCGGGAGGTGGAGAAGGGGTTTCGGTCGGGAAGGAAGGGGGCCGGGCACGCCAAAGCGGAGGTGGGAGACGAGGAGGAGGAAGAGGAAGAGGTTGGCCGGGAGGTGGAGGAAGGGGTTTCGGCCGGGAAGAAGAGGTTTGCAGTGGCGATGGCTGCGGATGGACTCGGTGGATGCGGAAGCTTTGAAAGGACTTCGGCCGGGAAGAAGAGGCTCGGATGGACTCGGTGGATGCCGGCGAAGGGGTTTCGGCCGGGAAGAAAAAGAGGACTTCGACTGGGAAGAAGGGGCTCGACGGGAAGAAGGGGCTCGACGGAGGCGGCCGGTGAGAAGGAGGACTGCGATGGCTGCGGTGGCGACCGGGAAGAATGGTGACGTCGGGAAGAATGGTGACGCTGGGGTTTCGGCCGGAAGGAGTTTCGTAGGCGACGGCCGGAAGAATGGTGACGCCCGAGGGAAGATGGCAGCAGTTTGCTGTGAAGAGAGGGAAAAAAATAATGAAAAAGAGGGCAGAGGTGGGTGGAGGGAAAAGGAATTTTTTTTTTTTTTTTTTTTTTTTTAAGAAGGGGAAGGAAGAAAGAATGGATCAGAACCCGGATGCTCTGATACCATGATGAAAAAGAGAAGGAGATATTTATTTTTATTTTTCTTCTCTCTAAATCAAAAGTGTGTACAAAGACCTATAAATACAAATATGTAGACCCAAATACAGATAAGGAATAACAAGAATATGCCAAAGAATAACCAAGAATATGCTACGGAATAAATCCCTGGTCCTTTAATTAGGTATTTTTTTTTAATTAAGCTTAATCCTTCCAATAGCTCAGCCAAAAGAAAAGCATTAAACTTGACTTGATTGCCTAGACCCAACCCATAGTTGTTCAATTTGCCAACTGCCCATGACCTAGATTAATCCTTGGTATGATGGGAATTGGGATTCAAGTACGGTCTCTTTGTGGCTGATAGTTCATGCCCCTTGTTGTGGCAACGCGGCATGGGCATCGGCTGACCAATCTATGGACGTGGTCTTTGAGGCAGCCTACTTGTAGACTAATTGCACTTGCATCGCAGGGTTGGCGCGCCACATAAAAATCACCATCTATGTAATTGAGGACATATTTTTAAAGATTTGAGCACATGTTTTAACTCCTAAGCTGCATCCTGCAGTTCGCGTAAAACGTTAGCAGTGGATCCTAAGTTTGCTAATACTGAATTCACAAGCATAGATGCAGAGCCTGTGTGAGCATAGATCCTTTGCTGTATAGAACCCGATAACCGCCGTCAAAAGATGGACGATTATCAAACAAGATAGTCTTATATGTAATATATAATGTCGTTGTTAATAGCCATCCATCTTATGATAGTGGTGATCAGATACCGTACAGTATTTTATGATTCAAACCACGCACTACAGAGAATCTTAAGTTGAGCCTCCGTACATTGGAACAGAAAGATTAGAAGAACAACAACATTGCATCCAACATCTAACATAGTAGAAGCAAATCATAGCAACCAACTCCGACGAGCAAACCACCCTCCAAAATATGGTGCAACATCAACAATTAATTGTTAAAAATTAGTCTCGATCGAATCTTGTGCAGCTCGCTTAAGGCCGATACATCAAAAATAGGCCTAGACCTAATTTTTAAGCCTAACAAGTTGGGCCAAACCTACAAATTGAAAAATAGCTAGGGTTTTGTTGGGTGTCTAGATATAAGTGTGTGTATCTGATCAGGACAGGATGGGGCATATCAATATTCGTACCTATCCCCAACCCGCTTCGGGTATTTTTATAAAACCTAGACCTGCCCTATCGGGCCAGGTATCCGGCAGGTTGGATCAAATGGCTAGCCCTATCCGAGAGGGAAGGAGTTTGAGAGTCAGCCCAAATATCTAAAGCCCGATAAGTAGAAGCCTCAGGCTTGAAAACTAGATCGGAATACTGGGCTGGGCCGGAATCAGATCAGGCTAAATTATATGGTATCCTGGGCGGAGCCCGACCCGCCCCTCAGGTCTATGACTATTAACGATACAAGGCAACGCTCACGGGAACCCCGCATGTGAGGGCAGGACCTTTTTTATCTACGAGAGAGCCCAGAAAAATAGAGCACCAAACAAACCAACCCTGATACCCGTTTAAATCTTTCCTCGTCCAAGAAAAGCAAGCAATGATGGGCACTCAATAGTGATCCTAGACACCAAAAAAAGCTA
Organism: Elaeis guineensis; assembly: GCF_000442705.2. Taxonomy (NCBI): domain Eukaryota; kingdom Viridiplantae; phylum Streptophyta; class Magnoliopsida; order Arecales; family Arecaceae; genus Elaeis; species Elaeis guineensis. The sequence continues at coordinate 93,076,540 of NC_025999.2, read as the reverse complement.
TCGTCAGTACATGTAGCTCTGCTTCTTTTCATCCTTGCTGCTGTAGCCATTGCAGGACTTTACAGTTGGCAACACCTAGAAAGAAGAGGATTCTCACCAAGAAAACTGGGGAGCAAGCGGAGGGAGTGGTTAATGTCACCGACAAGAACGAGTCCATCGGTGAGCCAGCGGACGAACAGCCTGTGTCCGGTTGGAGAGTGATCAACAAAGTTTCGATTAGCTCATTGTATTGGAGCTAATGAAGGGACGACGCGGGTGAAGTCGTAGAGTGAGAAGTTGCAAGAAGAAATGGAGATGATGGATGACCGAGTGGGGTACCAAGATTCCGTGGGCTCGTTCTATAGAACGTGGGCCTCCACAAGAAGTCCAACAAAGGCACATCCTACATGTCCACAACTTTGCGAATGTTGATAAAATCCATCTCGTTGTGGTTAGAGTCCATAGGTACGTGCTGTTCTTTGTTATAAGTTCACCACACCTCATAAATGTGTACTGATGTCCATTGCTGTACCTAGGTCACAAGGGATGGAAAATGATCACAAACATACAAATCTCTGTATGTTGGAAGCATGCGGTTATCCTAGATGAAAGAAACAGAAGATTTTTCCGCGGATGATTTGTTAATTGTGATGGATCTTTCTTTGATATACAAGTGGCTTGCAGGTTTTCTTGTGATGCCTTGCATTGGTTTACAAAGTAAATGTCTGCAAGTCATGCTGGAACTAGAACAGAGCAAACAGGCCAGGAATAGCTCTGATTCTGAGCGATCAATTTTATTGTGTATTCGCGGGAGACGTTTGGTATAGGATGATCCACTCAAGATTCAGAGTGATGTGGATGGAGATGATGAGATCACCGTATTTGGTTGCACTATAATGATCCTCCGTTTTTGAAGATGGATATCCAACATCACTCTATCACAATATCTAACATCACTCCACGAAAATATATTGACCAAATTATCCTCACGAAAAAGAAAACCATTTTTTTTCTTGTCTATGGAAGAGAAGGAAATGATATCTAACATTACTCCATTATGATGATCTTATATTAAAATATGTTAATTAAAATATCCTCATAAAAAAGAAAACCATTTTTTTCTTGTCTATGGAAGAGAAGGAACGTGTGCGGGCATCTTCTCCATGGAAGAGAAGGGGCACGGGTACTTCAAAAAATCTATTTGATTTTGTTCTAAATTTTTTTTTACTCCAATTCTCAATTCCAACTTCCAAATAAGTTATCAGAAGTATTTTTGATATTATATGGTCAGTAATCTTAAATTTCATAGTATATCAAATAAGTAGCTTGTACATACTCGAAGAACTTTAATTACTGTACTATGGCAAACCAAACATTATGACCTTAGATCACTAGAAATTAAAACACCTCAAACATTATGACCTTAGATCACTAGAAATTAAAACACCTCAAAATTTGAATTATCAGTGATTTTAGATCACCATGATGATCCAAGTTGGATCACCAAATGCTCCTTTGAGGACTTGCTCTAAATGCTCTTTAACTAATTGTTATCCTCGAGTTGTATCCTGACCCACCGCAGCAACTATCAGAAGCTTATAAGCAAAACTGCAACCATTAGAAGCTTATAAGCGGAAGCTGATGATACACCAGTCTGAAAAGCAAGAAACCTGAAGACCACTTTTTTTTAAGAAAAAAAAAAAGAAAAGAAAAACGTACTTGGACTTTCAAAAAAATAAAAAGAAAAAAAAAAGAGAAAGGAGGTGGAAAATTTTGGTGCAAGAACTATGAAAGCATACTACTTGGACGACACGACTTACAGTCAAAACACATGTTTGAAAGCCCAAAATTTAAATGGAGCACGTCTTTGCGGAGTTAGCGACAAAAATAACCTTTCTTAAATATAAACTTTTTTTTAAAATCAATAAACTGAAAATCAGGATAGGGCCAATAAGCTATGCTCTTATTATATAAAGATACAAATATCTTTGAAATAAAAATTCATCTTCACGTGCAACGCACGTATGCATATAGGTACATACATACCTACATATGTAAGTTGGTGTGTATACACAAACATACGTGCATGTGCATACGTGCACACACACATATATATATACATATATATATATATATATATACACACGTATATATATACATGCATACATATGTATATGTATATGCAAACATACATACACACAGACATACATACATATGTATGCATAAATAAATATTATGATATCACAATTCAGAAAGTGCATATATTAAATAATCTTAATAATTTTTGCCAATCTGTTTAGGGAACGATAGCATAACTCCTCACTTTTGATAGATAAACCGCGTATTTTCACCTCTCTGTTGAGCATTGATATTAAGAGTTAGGCATGATTTATCTACTAAAAGGTGTATAAATTTCTGAATGCCCTTGTTCTGATCAGCTCACAATTGACACTCTTGACAACTGTCTGATAGCGAATCTGATCCTTGAAACATCTACTACTGGAAACATTTTTATCATTGATGATATGACATACTCTGAATATAAATTGAAACAATCTCAATTTCCGATAGTAGATATCCCCTTAAGGAATTTTTTTTTTCTTTTTACATACAGAAATCATGCAGTCAGTCTTCCTATCAGTTATCATTGGTCTCTAAACACTTATTCTTTAAAGTTTGAATACAAGTCGAAACAACAACATTTTTTGATAGTAGAAATCCGCAGGCCCTTAAGGAAGAACATTCTTGTTTGCCGAAATCATCCAGGTCAATGTTCCTGTCAGCGAGATTCAGTGGCCTTGTTTTCTGAAGAAATTAATTTTATAACCACATAATTTAGTCTTTGGAGTTGGAATATCTACGTGCTTGCATAATCACTAAACTAGTTGTAAACCATTAAGAAGACAGTTAAAGTAAGATCAACAGAGTAGTGAAATACTTAAGGAGGTATTTGGTTCGTAACCGGAATCAAAATAGGAATGTAAATGGGAATGGTTTGGAATCGAAATTGGAATGGGCAAATCCTCCAAAACGTTTGGTTCGCAATCAAAATCGGAATAAAAAATTGAATCTATAGAGAATGGTAGGGATTGAGTTCTATATAGATTGATCCATTCCCATTCCATCTCGGAACCGGAATCGGAATCGGAATGGGACCCCCATTTCCTCCAACCAAACGTCCCCTTAAACTACTCCATAATCAAAATACAAGAGTATGCTTGATCACCCAAACTAAATGAGATGGCTTCCCCAGTTCCAAAATTTAAAAATATGCTACAGCTTGTCGATCTGCTCTTTTTCTTTTTGATGTAAATGGAGGCAGGCTACACAGAAGCCACAAGCCACCGACCAATTGCTGCTACTACTGATCTAACAATCTCTCTCTCACATATACACACACGCACACAAAAAACAGAGGTAAAAAAGTGAACAAAATGATTCTCAATGTTTTTAACCACGTTGAATACAAGGCCCCCACAATGAAAACTATGAAAGAATTACAGGGATATTAATGTGTTCCTACTCACACCATTTGCCAAGTGCATCATCCATGTGAGACTAGCAGTGGTAATCTAGAATCTTGTCTCGACTTCCTGCGGTAGTAAGCGTAGAGGAACAATTGTATGACCCCAAGGATCGTTCCGATCCCATTTGGTACCTGAAATTCCAGAGCAAATGAAGCAAGAATAAGTTAAAAGCTGTTTTCTAGTATTGTTTGCCATCTTTTGTCGTAGTCAGGCCACAAAAGTGCTGTAACAGATCAAATCAAGAAAAAATGAAGAAAAATACATCAAAATTCTTACATATACGAAATAGTCATGCTTCAACATTCCATATGCAAAGAATGAGATGCTCATCAGGAAGGTTGAGAGAGAGAGATAGAAAGGCATGAACTCAACACTCCTCGTCCTGATCACCAAATTCTGACAAATGAAAAGATCAGCAGTTGACATAATAAGAAAAACTATATGCATGTATTATATAAAGATCAACTGAAAGCAGAACATACCATGATGCATAACGGAGATGCAAACATTGAAATGAGAGAGGCGACGCTCAGATATCCGACAAACATCTGCCGTGTCCGGCCGTCGAGCAGCTCGAGACTAACACATATGATAAGAGCAAACACACAGAAGACCGCGATCAGAAGTCCCGACATCCTCAGCTGTTCACGTTATCAGGATGGATTGAGTTGCAGCCATAAACATGAGAAAGAGATTTCCAGAAAGAAAGAACAAAAAATATGTACCTTCATCGGTTTCTCAGCGTACACGATGAAGAGAGTGACATACACCGACTGGAAAATGGCCCCAATCGAGTTGACGGTGGCGACCAAGATGACGCCGTGGGCGACGCAGGGTAGTCCATACCAGAAGCAGATCAAGCAATTCAGGAGGGAATATATATACGGCAGCCCAGAGAACTGCTCGGTAGATCGATTCCTGACGATTCTTTGGAACGTTGGTCTGAAGATATATCAAACATGGGATGAGAGATGTTACCAGACTTCGTAATCTAAACGGAAACAAACAAAAAGTGGAAGTTGGGTGGGGAGTGTGGACTCACATCGGTGAGACGAACAACACGAAGGCAAACAGATTACCTGCAAAACATACAGAAAAAATCTTCACGAAATTAGTTGGGATTTCGGTTGTCTGATGGTTGCTCTGCCGTTTACGAGTGGACAATTTGTAAGCACTTGGAAATCCCAATAGCTTTTAGTAACCAATTGGGACGGTTGAAGATTTGATGAACGAATGGTAGGCATGTAAAAGGGGAGAGAGAGGGGGAGAAGGATTAATACCGGCAACTCCAGCAGCCTCGCTGCAGATGGTATAGAAAGGGGATACGGAGACCGGAGGAATCATCAATCCGGTGGCACGAGCTTTACACGAGTTGGCAAAGGTATGATGATAAAAAATTATGGAAGAAAAGGAAGAGGAGAAGACTTGGGAGAGGAGAAGCGCGTTCCTGCCCTCTTCCCTCTTTTCCTCTCTACCTTTCTCTGTTGCCACGCTCAGAAAAATCAAATTAATATGTGATAGCGATGAATTTATCCTTATGTGCCGTCTCCTCGTCTCGTCGTTTTTGGCAGCAACCACGTGCTATCCACCGTCCACACCGGCAGGGTTTGATCGGTCGCCGGCACGTTCGGACACGGCTCAAAAACCCGAGACCAAGAGGACGTGGGAAGATAAGCTCAAGAGACGCTTGTAAAGCCGTTGCCATGCTTTGGTCAACCAGTATCGGAAGAACAAACATATTAGTTAATTAGATTTTAGCATAAAAAGCCATTGACTGATATCTAGATTGGAAACTTCTTCTTGGGGCTAAATTTGTCACTGATATATCTTCAACTCATTCCTATCTCCAAATTCGGTTGGGCAGGGTCCTGATTGCTGAATTTTAGCAGCTAATTTTCATGGTTTTGACATTCGTCCTGTCAATTTTGGAGTGGCTCGCTACCTAGATTCAAGCCCTTGCCAATTTAGCATAAAGTTGGAGTTAACTTCCGCAAGCTGGCAAGCAAAAGACAGGACTTGCATATGGCCTATGAGCCTTGCAATTTCTAAACTAAACCATAACTTTGCCATCTATTTTATTCATAAACCTTATCACATATCAATAGAAAATAGAAAATCTGGTTCTCTCTGACGGCTACACTTCTCTTATGGTAGCCTATAATTAGTTAATCTTATGGATAACTTAAACAATAGCAAAACATAGCGGCACATATAATACATGCAAGTTTTTTTTGGGTACAGGTATAATACATGCAAGTTGGTAGATGCTAGATCTAGATGCCCCACCGTCTATAGATCCGCAAGAAATAAATTTTTTTTGGGTACAGTATAAGAAATAAATTTGTTTAACATCATTTTCATAGAGCCAAACAATAAATCGATCGGACCATGACTACTTAATTACCTTGTGACCAGTGATTTTTTCCATGTTATGATGTACGAGAGGGACATCGATTGATCAACTTTGGTAGGTCAAATTGGCTGACAGGGCACGGTAAGCTGATAATCACCCTCCCTTGGAGAAATTATTGCACGTCTCCTCGAGGGCAGCACAGTTGAAACCGACTGCATGTTCCAACCATATGATTAAAATTCGAGATTTGCACACGATCGATTAAATATAAATATAGAATGAATTTATGAAAAACCGATGCTTGCGGCTTTGATGTGGAATATGAAAATAATTTTTTATCCTTTTGACTCCTGAATTACGCTGGAGATGTACTCGTTCAATTCGAGATCTTTTCTTTGGAGAAAAAATTACGCTTATTGCTCTTCGAACATTTACTCGGTAAAATAGAGATCCTCACAATCACAACAAGAGAGAGTTGCTAGGCCGATCGTCCTCCTCACCCTATTTTTTTATAAAAAAAATAAATTATTATATGGACCTGGTCCAAATGGACCAGGGGATCTGCCGAAGCATCTACACGGCGGATAACGCACGGTCGGAAATTGGTTGTGGCCAACATTTCCCCACTGCACCACCTTTTTTTTACTTTTTCCACTAAACTTTTGGTGCATACACAAGTCAGCGAAAAGTTCGATGTAGAAAAGGTCTCCATCAGCCAGCGCGTACGTTATGGTCTCGGTAAAACTGTTAGCGCCACTAGATTTTTGCACGTCGAATCATGGGGAACATTTTTTTTCTTTTCTTATGGTGAAAAAGAACTGTTCAGGTTTTTCATAGAAAAATATTAGGGAATAGAGCTTTACGTGTGACCGTAGATGATGGTGATGGCTGTGATCCTATCTTGCGAGATGCATACAACTCAATCAGAAGAGACAGTTGATGACCCATGGATTAGACCTTTTTTTATTCTTTAGACCGTTTGATTTGAGCAGAAGGAATATTAAATCCTCTCCTATCCATCATTGCGGAACCCACATGGTCTTTATAACATCATAGATCATAGAACAACCATCTAAAAAGCATTACAAGGTATACATGATTGGGGAGATTTTTAATGCGGATAACTCCCATCCATGATGTCATTTGGAGGACATCCATATCATGAGGCGGAAGGTAAGAAGGTACAAATCTTCATTGAGGTTCTCCTGAAGCCTCCTTTGGGGTAAACCAATAAAGGGTACTTAAGAAGAGGGGGGGGGGTGGTGTTGTGGGGCTTTTCCATTGCTCTTTTATTACTAAATAGGTCACCAAAAAATGGCAAGATGGAGTGGCCAGATTCCAATCAAATCTGAACCAAGATTTAGACCCAATAAAAAGGGCTATTTTGAGCTCCAACAAAATTATTAAGTTAGCATTCAGGACCTGACCCATGAATAAAGTAACCTATATACGTAGATTCACTTTGCAGATACCCACACATTTTTTTCTTTACTGGTACCATTATACCTGCTGAAGCTGCGCTTGGAAATGGTAGGCTCACAGCTAAATTAAAAATGCCGAAAAGATACTCACCTCAAGGTCATAGAAGTGGTTGTCATCAAGGAGTGTGAACTCTGCACCACCCATGAATTATGGGTTATTTATTCAATGATAGCTGAGATGATTAGGGCCAAGAACTGCCATCAGTGAGCTACTTGTTTGGGAACTAGGAGACTCCAGTCTTAGACTGACCTGAAGAACAGGCAGTTCACATGAAGATGGCTTGAAAGCCTATCTGAAGAACATGTATAAGGTCGAATGCAGCAGCAAACAGCATCTTGGTTTCTGCAATCATTAGATTTTTCCCATGTCAACTGGGCTAGAAGAACTGTGGTTTTTGTGCTTCATGAGTTGCTTTCCAGCAAATGCATTAATCTGACTTAAAATGCAGTCACTTGTCTCTAGCCATTAGACTCAGATGTCATACCATCACACCTTCATATAAACGTTACTCATGAAATAAACAAGAGATCTCTTCCGTGGACATCTGACAAAAATGAACAAGAAATGCCGAAAGAATATGTTTAATGTGTATTGCACACATTCACAAGCATATCTAGGCAACAAGAACGATCAATCAACATCCACACCTTGCAGCAGATAGGGTTGCTGGCAATTAAGGGGGGTACATACTTAGGCATGCTACAAGACTATATCAGAAAACCAATAAAAACTTATAATACAGACGCCAACACAAAGAAACCACAAACAGTTAACGAGCTAATCACATGAACATGCTAACCAGGAACAATAAGAGCACACATCAGATGACCATCCAATTACCTTTGTAATCTACCTTCATTACCTACCAAAAAAAGCCTCTTAATGTTAATATAGATATCTCCATGAATTGCTCTTTCTTGATGCATCTTCAAGCACTGCTTCAGTGACATGTTAGAAAATCATGTTACAGTAGGCATAATAATATCCAAAGAACAAGAGTGACATAGATGTAAGCAAAGAGATATAGTAGAACTTGCAGTAAACAGAAAAATTAAGAAAGCAGAACCATAGATTTCATGACATCAATCTTTTCTTTTGATCTCTATTAACAGCCTGCATCTTCAACTTTTAATATCTTTAGAAGGTAAATCCCTTTGATTGGTTTTCTTTCATCAATCTTGCAACATATATATAAATAATGAAGACTCTTCATATGCTAATTTAAGAGTCAGATATCAAATTACATGTTCACAAGTCTCACATTTATGTATATCTGCTCGGCATTCCCTAGCCACAAGCTCTCTACCCACATAACTACTAGTCATATGTGTACTTGTTAGACCTTTCATTATTATGACAATAAACCATGTGGACTTAAGTATCAATGTTGCAAATTAAAAACCATGATATACAGGGCAATGGAGGCACGGAAGTTCATAATAACAATAAATCTAATCCCTATTTAAACCATCTGGAAGATTGCCTTAATAACCTCCACATCATCAAGATACATCAGAAAGACATGTGATGCCTCCAATAGAAATTCACTATCTTCTAGTATTGCAGATTGATTTGGTATTAGGGAAAGTACAACATAATAGGAACTGAGTTTTTAAACTGAATCCAGAAAGTCAATTCAAAAAATGCGTTATCTTGATTTCTGTCCTCTGGTCAATACAGAATGATGATGTTGCGTGGTTACTACATCTGGTTTATAAACAAAGCCTTCAAATTTTTAAACATGAAAGCTGAAGAACAATAAATAAAAGGAAGAGCTTTGAATTGTCTCTTACACAAACAAGATAATTCAGGACATTTGATTACAGGTTTGAAAGCGGAGAGCATAGTTCATGCCCGTGCCACTATGTACTGGCTTTTCAGTATGTACCAAAACGTTATGAACTTGTATGAGTCAATATACAGTTATACAAATCCAGACGGATGGCTTAACAGTTATGCACCTCAGCACAGTGCTGACAAACTGCTAAAATGGTAGATACAGTATATACATAATGGCATGAAATGGTATTTTGACCTATTTCTAAGAGATAACAATTGTTATCTTTAGATTTATGAGGCTCGTTAATGAATGTGAGGTCAGAATGAGCTTTCAACATTTCTACAAGGAAACCTGGTGAAGGATCTTCACTGCATAATGTTTTTACACAACATGTGAGCTCTGGGGGTAGAAGTCCCTCCAGTTAAAATGAAGTGTCAAGTCAAAGACTTTTCACAATTATATTGTGATATCACAGTTTCCAGTCAAATTGCTAGTTATCATGCTTTTTCAGGAGCAAATAAAACGATAATGTCGTTGATTACAACTTCTCATCTGAAAATGCAAGAACAAAAAAAGTTGTTTCATCATTAAAAAAAATAACTATAAAGAACATATGACAGACAAACTGACAAAAGCTTAGAATTCATAATTAACTATTAAGTTCATGTTCAAGCTTCGATGCTTTGACATCTCTGCAACACGGGGGAAAATGTTGGGATATTATAATTTGGTAACCTTCAATTAATATAATTATCATTCTATATGAAGCTTGTTAACAGGCACAGAATCATCACAAATGGGCCTCAACGGATGAGATTTTGGACCACATTCTTCATGTAAGGAACTATTACTGGTAGATCATGACAAAGAGGGTACTTTAGTCGCTCAGCCAGTAATATTGGAAGCCTGATTTCATTGATAAGGTTAAGGGCCTTCAAGAATCAAGATTCAAGAGTACGCTCGCACCAATTTTTCTCCTCTCTTCCTTCTCTTCTTTCTTCTCTGATTCCTCTTCTCTTCAGATACATTTAGCATATTTCTTTATTGCATTGTCTTCACTTTATTGACTTTCAGTAAAAAGGAATAATCCATTGAACCACTTTCTTGAGAGAATCAACCGTATGATACCATATTTCAAGTTTTAAGATTATATGGAGTTCTATCTATATGATTGCATCACTCCTTGGAGTACCACAAACTTGTAAACACAGTGTCTTGGTCAGTTTATCAGAAACAGCATGCTTATTCAAGTTAAAATAAGATGCTATACTTGTGAGATATCCAGATGTGTTGTCTAAATGATTGATGATATGGTTTTTTGTCAGCTTACAAGTAGAGAGTACCAAGTTACTAGTGTCGAACCCATTTTTGAATCATGCTCTTGCTCCATCTCATCTCACTATCTGCACTTCAAACTTTAAGCAACTTGACGCTGGATTAATCTTGTTCTGCTCCTGCAACTTGTTACTAAGTTATCCCCACAAAGCAATTAAGACAAATCTTGGCCCAAAAACAGAGGTTTGGCCGGCATATATTTAAATATAGACTCATGTATCTTTCCATCCCAATGCATGCCAGTGTGCCAACAATGCTAAAGACAACATGGCAATGCACATCATGTTGTGCCAAAAGCTAATAAACACACGATTAGAATCAGACAAAATATTCATTTGTGGAAAAAAAAAAACATAGATAGCCTGATCTAATCCTCATTGCACTTTCACATCTCCTAATTCAGAGCAAGAGAAACAGACCCTCATCAGCAAAAGTTAAACCCTGAAGTAAGAGGACAAATCATTGAGAACCAATGAATCTTTGCTGCAGGGTTTGCTCCTTGTGATGGAAAGCACATCCACTACCCATTCATATCAAAGCAAACCTATGCCTCTGTGTCAACCTAATCCAAAAAGGCCAAGGTCTAGGTTAGGCCAAAAAGCACGAAGAGTCTGCTTCACATGGGAGAATCCAATAATTGCTGGGACAGAGAATTCTATTATGCTGGTTTTCTAATGAAAAGAAAAATGTGAATACCGTTGGCAGGTCATACAAGGTCCATGTAATTTTCATTGCAAAAGCTTTCTCTACTGTCACTAGTGTATCTTCAAGCCACAACACATCAATCTGCTGCATGATAATGAGATATGGGAATGATAGGGTATATCTACATACTGTTTTGCTCTCTTTGTACGGTAAGTCCCATCAACTGTATCATTCGTAGACTAGAATGACTAGATTACCACACTTATACTGAAAGTAATTTAAGTACTTACGAGGTTCCTCATAATTTATCTCTAACTTCACTCAAGAAAGCAACTAAAATATCCTAAATGTGAAAGTAGCATCTGTTGCTAGTACAGGCCATATATCATCTCATGTCAGTATTATGTCCATATTATCATGATATAATAGAGTAAATATAACATAACAATACCTAATTAGCAATGGTCATGATATGATCCTCTTTAATTTGTTGATTATGTATGTTGACAGACACTCATTTCGACAAATAAATCAACATTATTGACATCAAACAATACAAGTTGGCATCAAAAGCCATGAATCTTTTATCATGCATTTGCTTTGATAATCCTTCTCAGCAGTTGGTTCCCATGAAAACAACTCCAAGTAAAGTCCATTCACACTGCTCCTAGCCTCACACTATAGCATTCCTTCATCCACTCAGCCTTATGACTCCTAAATCTATGATCCCCTCCTCACTGGGGCTATCTCTGGTCTAAATTTCCAAACACCAAATATGGTATCCAGTAGCCTGCTAGTGTTGCTCCTAATTTTATTTTGACATGTCCATTTTTTATTTTATGCTCCATAGCATTTTTCATACATTTACATCACCATGTTCAACCATTTCATGTTTATCCTTAATTCCATCAGTCCCAATGTTGTCCCATTACTAGATTGTCAATTTCGAAAGAGAATAGAGAACAGAATTCTCCTGAAATAACTAACCAAAATATGCATTTTTCTAACCTGGCAGCACCTGTGGAGGTTGCAAGAACATGAAACAATCCACAGCAATTCCACCATGTCGCACGATCAACCTATTGGGGTATCCATTCGATCCCCAAAAACAAGTCAGTATATCCTTGTAGGTCCACCCAAAACGAAGCATAAAGCAGGCGCAATAGAAGCAGTTCGTAACAACGAGAGACTAATAATAAATCCAGCAACACCAGCTTTAGCATTTCGACATTTAATTACCTCAGATCTCTCTCTCTCACCACTCTCATGAGGCCGAGGCTGCTCAATAACCGGAACCGGCGGAATGTCTAAAATAGGCGCCGGCTTCACTTCCGTCTCATGTGCTACAGTATCAATCACCAGCGCAGCCTCCGAAGTCACAACCGCAGCTTCGGTAGCTTCTATAACCTCCTCACTTACAGAAACCGGTTCATCAACAAGAACATCCGATGCCACTGTTGCCGCCATCTCTTCTGCAACCTCTTTGGGCTCCACACCACCACCAACTTCCCCTTCCTTCGTCCGGACCAGCTCCACACCCACATCCTCGACCACCGTCTCCTCCTCGACCATCTTTTTCTTTTCCTCCTCGGGGGGATTCTCCGTCACTTTGGCAGTCTCCTCACTTACTTTCTCTTTACCGTTGTCCAAGATATCCATCACGGCAGCCGTGGTGGTTTCCGATCTCAGGGATTCGCCCTTCTTCTCCTCCTCTTCGTCACTGGTTTCGCCCTTGGAGTCGTGGCTCTCGCCGTTGCCTGGTTCAAGTGAAGAACACAAGAGACAGACAGAGAGAGAAGCTTTTATTTCACTGAAAAAAGTGGATTAAAATAAGAGAAGAAGAAAAAAAAGGGTGGGGGAAACCAGAAGAAGAGCTGGTAGAGGAATCGGGTGGGTGGACGCCCATCTCCTTCTTTCGCCGGGCAGCTTTCCTCTTCTTCGCACCTGACGGCATGATGGGGTGATCGGAACGGATAGCTGGAGAGAACGTGCCAGGGAGGGAGTGGGGAGAGTGGGGGTGGGAAGACTGGGATCGTGGGTGATCGCAAATTTTGGGGGGCTACTGCACACTTTATCTCCGGCCAATCACGAGGGGTGTCTAAAAGATAGGGCTGGCCGTATACTGAGAAGGTAAAGAAAAGGAAGCAGTTATTAGGAGGGGAGCTTTCTGGAACAAAAGAGATGGAGACTAAAATATTCTGAATTTTTGGCCCATTGTGTTGGACTGGTATTTGTGAGTAGTTACCAGAGGAGGCTAGGGGAAAGGGAAGATGAAGGGGAGGGGATAGAGGGGATCGAGATGTGACGAGGGTGGGGACATTAAGGGAGGTACGTGGGAGCCATTGGTTTTACGTCTTTTGGACTTTTTTGTGCCTCGGAGCCGAGCGTTCTCTGTGTTTCTCTATTGGAGTTGACGAGAGGCTTTGTTTTCTTCTTCTTCTCTCTCTCTCCCTCCCTGCACACTGACACTGGCCCTGCCCGTTTTCAGCCTGAGCGGGAACAGCTAAGCCGCACCATTCAGCTGGCCATGAAGCAGACGGCACCAGCCCGGCATGAAGTTGCTCCTCAAATATAAGGGACAATTTTTTTTCAAAATTTAAGTTTAGATCCAGCATGCAAATTGGATGGATCTCGAGGCCGGATCCGAAATATTTTAGTTATTTGTTGTATTTTATTTATTTATTTATTTTTTGGTAAACGTTGTATTTTAGTTAAGATCCAGATTTTTTTTTTTGGTAGAAAGATATTGTATTTAACAATTGGGAGAGAAACACTAGTTTCTATGCTGAAGGCATCAACATTGTCATGATATTAACCAATTCCGTACAAGATCTGCGTGTGGGTGTCGAAAACTTGTAAACGTTTTTGGTGGAGTCTATGCAAGCGGTCCTGTGTGACTAAAGTAATCCAGACTAAGAATAATAACATATATTCTAAGGCAAGGTGGGCAAGTATGTATCGAATCTTGGTGCCATTTTTTATCTAGCAAACTCCTTGCTGGATCCAAACCTTGAGAACTTATGTGGTCTCAAATAGGTTATCAAAAATATTTGAATGCAAATAATAATTTGATGGCAAGAGATCAAGTTAACCAGCAAACTCCATCTTCTCCATATATTTTTTCCATCCATAAATAACTTATCCATTAGTCCCCAGAATGTGAATAAAATTGTAATTATATGATGTAAAACATCTGCCTATGGGGTACATGGGCCAGATGGATCGTAGAAAGCAGCAAAAGTCTAAATAAGTATACTAGAACGTCAAAACAGAGATGTAAGCTTTAAACGGCCATAATTTTTGATCCAAAAAGAGTTATTATCAATGAAAAGCTTGTTTCGAACCCTATAATTATGAATGGGTTTTCCGTTTATCTCAATTTTTGAACCTAAAATCTATCGTTTTAGTAGATTTCAGGATTGTTTTATGTTTGGGAGATCGTCTTTAGTTCAATTTCATATTTTTAATTTTTATTTAATTTTTTATTTTACAAAACTATCCATATTAAGGTTCAGATGCTATAAATATCTTGTTTTATATTTATTCAGTATTATTATCAATAAAATCATAGAATTATTTTCTTCAATTAGAGTCCAAGGTCCTTCCTTGCTATCTTGAAGGTTTTTATGTTGTGTAAATCCTTATTTATTCACCTATACTGCATCATTATAGGGAGTAGATACGTTCCATTTACCTCTTGGTTAATACAGGTTTAAGAGGAAAATTTGTCCATGATTTATTCCGGAACCAAAAATATTTTTTTGATAAATCAAAATTGCTCATTTGTTTTCTTCAGATCTATTCTAATTTAGTCGTGAACACGCTAGTATTTTGGTCACAGCATATATTAAGCTTTCCTGAAGTTACACACTTTTCCCGTCAGCTTTCGTCCTTTGTTTAGGATTCTTAGCTTATGGTACATTTTAAATTAAGTCTAGAGAGCTTGTGATTGAATGTGATGTTCTTTCTTCCTATCTGGTTGTCCTAAACGCGGAAAAGACCAAAATTATAAAGAAAATGGTGGCCAATGCCCCCAGGGTCGGGTAACATGTCCATTTGCTTGGAAACGTCATTTGCTCAAAAATATTGCTTGCTAGAGAGTATGGATATTGGAAAGGACACGTCTCGCCAAAGTATTGTCGCATGATAGCTTTGAACATATCTTGGCAAAAGCTTCCTGGTGAATCGCAACCTCGATCCCATGGTTGACTATTCACTGAGGATCCATTCAACAGATTGGCTGAGTCTTAGTAATGGTTGGCCATGTTATTGATCTCTTATGAAATTAGTCTTTGTTAATCTTAATGTCCTTGTTAATGAATGGTGCCTTGAGGTCCAATGTTGATGATGAACTTGTTATGTGTGGTTTAAGTAACACTACCCTCCCACGTTGTTTACAGCTATATATTTCTTAGGATTCTTATTGAGGATGATGGTATCATCAGCCATAATGTTGTTGTTTTTGCTTCGCAATAATTTGACCATGCGGCCAAAGTGTATATCATGGAGCATCCAGTTCACATTATTGCAGCAGAGATTTTTTTAGTTTTTTATATAGAAATATGCCTCGTTTCAGGATGCTTGCACCGGTATTTTGGAATCAGGCCTCTTCCATGAACACACAAGTGCCTGGCTGAGCTAAAGCTGGTTTTATTGCAGGAATTTTCGATGCCTAAAATTTTTTATGACTTTTTTCTACGCATTTAATCTTAGCTGTTCAAAGGGGATAATGTCTAACATCCATTTATCTCAATCAAATATGTCAAGATTTATTAAACACACCGCATCAATAAAACAGAGTGAACGAACCCTCCTGATTCTTGCAATCTCACTCTAGGAACATAAACACGATGGAACAAAGCACAAACAAAACAATCCAAGATGCACTCAATTCTCCAGCAGAGTTTTTCTCTTTTCTTTCAGAACAATTCTCCAGCCAAGTTAGCCTCCAAACTCATGTCCTTCCATTTGCTGGATGCGCAGATGATGCCCCACGAACAGCAAGCACGTAGACAAGCTGCGTAGCTGAAAGAATGATCCAGAAAGCCTCCATTGTTTTCTGCAAAATCCGAGAGTCCCTAGTCTTAACTTTATGACCAGAAGAATTATTCATCTCTCTAGATTATAAACCACCAGAAAATATATTATCCAACAGATGTATGAACTGCAACTAGGATATGTTCTGCCTTACCAGGCGTGTATTCCTTCCCTCTAAATTAATCTCCTTGCAAGCCAAGCTGCCATTACAAAAGAATAACTAAATAAGTAAAAACTCCAACTTAAAATTCACTATAGAAATGGATATCTTAATTGCACTTTGGTGCACCAACAGGCTTACCCCATTGCAATGAGAGTGAGTGCCCATGCAATGATACCAGATGATGCAGCAGGCTGCAAGCTATCATAAGTCCAAAAGCGAATGTGATTGGAGCCTGCGATCGCAGAAGCAGCGCCCACGACTCCAGCTATCAATGCAAACATCACAAAGAACCCAGTGGCTGCATTCCCAATCGGAAAGAATATTGGTGGGAAATGAGCTGGGAGTCCTAGTTCTGGACCTGCCAGACTCGAGCAATATTATTACACAGCACATGCTAAACAACTGGATAACCAGCTTGATCAAGCCTCTTTGCAAGTAATCCAAATACAGACCAGAATAACACTTGTATCATACCTATGATGAATCCTCGATCAATGGCAATGTTGATGGCCCAGCCTCCAATGGCTGCCACAATGACATACATGCAGAAGTTGAGGAATACAAGAAGAGAAACAATAGGCTTTAACTGCTCAATGGCCATTGATAGTGTTAAGATTTGTGTATAAGAATGAGGTATCTGAACTTGAATGAAGATAAGGTGGATGGAAGGTACTATGGGCTTCTTGCTTACATACATGCAGCTGACAACATGGTTTTGTTCTTTGCTTGCTGAGATTTGGAGCCATTTTTTGTCTGTCAGGACTGCCAAGGTGTACAAACCTTCCAATTCAAGGAAAGGAGCCGAGACCTTAATTGTGAGGTATTGCTGCTATGAACACATTATCTATATATATCCAGTTGTCCGAGACCGGGTTCCTAAACTTCATTCTATATATATTCACATGTTTTCTTTCGTTAGAGGCAAGCGGCATTAATCTTTTCTGGGCCTTGGTTTATGGAAAGATAGAAAGGCTCCCAAGTAAAAGATTAATGATAAGGTTGTCTCAAGACCTAAGCAGACAATATTCTGAAGTTATTGAAGATGAAAAGCAACAGGGTGCGATACGGCGGTCGAAGTGAACAGAATCTTTAACCGCAAAGCACTTCTTTTTTAATATTTTTGAATGAAACTGCAAAGCACATTAGCTACAAAAGAATCAAACATGTAAATTAGGATGTGAGGAATAGTTTGCCTGGCAACCAAAAAGAGTTATTCACTAGAATATAGTCACGAAATCGATATCATCTTTGCTTTTAACTGCACATTCTTAATGTCAGGTCTCAAACAATGGTGTCTTAGGGAGACACTGGCAATGTGGTGAACAACTCCATTCCTTCTGTTTGTTTAAACTTTGGTTGAAGGGAATTTTGCAGTGCAAGGCACTTGCTTCCTTCAACAAAATGGTACAGATCAGTGTTCTATGTACTCTATGACCAGGTACAAATGATGAGATAAGCCATCCACTTACTGCTAGGCTACCTCCGTCCATCTGCAGCTTTGTATTATCATTCCCTTGCTTTGTTTAATATGACCCTCTCTAGCTGCCTAGAGCTTTTCTGTAGGCTGATGGGTCCAAAAACAGTAAGTGGGTAGAGATATCTGTAATATTCCCAATTATTCATCGACACATATATGACCACCTTTATCTATATTAAATTTTAAAAAAACTCTTGCATGATTCCCTAACCCAAAGCCTTTTTTTTTTTTTTCTTTTCCCTAAACTTTTGACTTGTTTGTCAATTTTAACCAGTTTATTAGGAATGACAATCGGATCAGATCGGATCATAAATGGATCGGATTAATATTGATCGGATCAAAAAATCGTTAATCCAAATCCGACTTATTTATTAAATAGATCGAAAATTTAAATCTGAATCCGATCTGTTTATTAAACAGATAATCCAATCCGATCTATTTAATTCGTTTATTAAATAGATCGAATTAAATTAAACAGATTAAATAGATTAAACAGGTTAAACAAGTCGAGTTAAATAGATCAGAAATAGATTAAATAAATTTTAAACAGATTAAATGGATCTTAAATGGATTAAATAAATTAAACAGGTCAGATTAAATGGGTCAGAAATAGGTTAAACATGTTAAATGGATTATCTGATTCAATCCGATCTGAATATTAAACAGCTTAAACGGATTAAATAGATCAGATATCTAAAATTCAAATTCTATTTAATTATTAAATAAATTAAATAGATCGATTCATTTATGATCCAAATATATTTAGTTTAAATCTAAATCTATTTATGACGAGTCAAACATGAATCGAATTGATGATTTGAATCATATTTTATCAATTTTAATTATAAATAAATATCTATATATCTAAGAGAAAATACGGACATATTTTTAGATCATTCATATGCATCGTCTATAAAAATATACTTTAAATTTTGTTTATGTAATTTTTACGTTCATACATAATTTTGGGAATCGCATGCATCCGGTCATTCATTTGTATCGCCAATAAAAGTGTACCTCAAATTTTGTTTATGTAATTTTTATGTTCATACATAAATCTGGGAATCGCAATCATCCATACCTCGTGAACGCCTGTACTTGTATGATAGCACCTCAACCAAAGAACTTGAAGTGGCAATGGCTAACTAGCCCTATGTTCACCTTTTGTAAGTTTAAATCTTGTTGGGATATACCGATCGATCCTAATATCGATTTACCAATATTGACTCATCGATGGATCACGATGCCGATCCATCCTCGATACCGATTCCGATGGATCCCGATGCCAACCCATCCACGAGGAAGGACCGACCGACTCCATCCGTCCGACGATGGGCAATACCAACAGCGACTACCGATCATGCCCGATCGGAGCGGATCGGTCGGATCGGTCGACTCTACCTCTGATAGTCTGAAAGCCGATCTAGCATCACCGACTCCCTGTCGGATGGGACACCACCGACTCACCGTCGGATTGGACAACCGACGTCCGACCTCTGCAGACCCTTCTAGACGTCGGATGAGCGGTATGGGCTGCAGTCCTATCAAGGACATGTCGTGCAACCGTCAGGGGGCGTTGCCCTGCCAGGTGCCTGGGGTGCTGTCCTGTCAAGGACACGAATTAATTCCTAGGACCTGTCAGCTCGTCAACGACGTGACAACCCCCAGCGATTTGACAACTCTCCAGTTGTCTAAATCACCGACAGCAGGACCATACCGCCTCTTACTATAAATTGGGGAAGGCAACAGTGCTGAGGAGGTCCTTTTCGAACCCCTTGAATCTCTCCCATTCTAGCTCTCGTTCTCACCCTCTCCTCTCGTTGAGCTCTTTGATTCCTTTCTACTGTTACCTAGTCTCCTCTCTGACTTGACCGTCGGAGGGTCCCCGCCGGAGTCACCTCCGGTCAATGCGGACTTCTTTTGCAGGCGCTCGTTCCCGGCGATCAGGCGACGAGGGGATTGGCCACAACAGATTGGCGCGCCAGGAAGGGGGGCTCACGGGTTCTTCTATCAACAGCACTAGGGAGGTCCCCCCACGGAATCCAAGATGACAAAGACAAGAGCTCAGCGGTCGAGGGTCACTGGATCGGCGATACGCTCTTCCCACCGGAAAGAGGCCTCCCCTCCACCTTCCATGGCGGAACCTAGCTCTCCGCATCCTGCGGTGACCACGGAGGCACAGATTACGGCGATCATGCGGCAGATGACCGTGCTGACAGACGCGGTCAAAACCTTCAGCAACGACCGATCCGGTTGCCGTCCTCGCCGGTCGAGCAACCGGCGGCACATCCGATGCCCTCCAGGAGCAGCCGCCGACGCCCGCATCGGTCTCTGTCGCCTCTTCGGGAGCACCTGCCACAGGGCTCCCACCGAGAGGAGGAGGGGCGGCCACGGTGCGACGCCCATCGGTCTCGACAGCCATCTCCCTCCTAGCTGGAACGAGCAAGGAAGGAGAAGCGACCGTGAACACCGTCCGCCTCTCTCTCGAACTCCTCCGGAGACTCCACCCCCGGGGTCTCTCAGCACCGATGAATCGACGACTACGAACGTAGGTTAGAAAAAATCGACCGTCGGCTTGTCCAGCTGTAGGTGGACGGACAGAAGTCCTCGAACGACGTCGACTTCCAAACCGCCCAGCCTCTCTCCCGACTCATCCTCGACGAACCGATCCCCAGTCGGTTCAAGATGCCACACGTGGAGCCTTACGACAGCTCCACCGACCCAGTCGACCACTTGGAGAGCTACAAGGCTCTCATGACGATTCAAGGGGCAACCGACGCTCTTTTTTGCATTGGCTTCCCCGCCACGCTCCGCAAAGCTATCAGGGTCTGGTACTCCGGTCTTCGATCGGAAAGTATCCACTCCTTCGGACAGCTCGAGCACTCTTTCGTGGCCCACTTCAGCACCAGCCAGAAGCCACCACGAACTTCGGACAGCCTTTTCTCCCTTAAACAAAGAGAAAATGAGACGCTCTGACACTTCGTGGCGCGATTCAACGCGGCCACGCTTGAGGTTCGGGACCTCAATGAAGACATGGCCATCTCGGCCATGAAGCGCGGGCTGAGGGCATCCCGATTCACCTACTCCCTGGACAAGACCCTCCCCCGAACGTACGCTGAATTGCTGGAGCGCGCGTACAAGTACATGCGCGCAGACGAAGGAGCTTCCGACCGGTGCCTGACCGAGCCCAAGGGCCCGAAGGAGAAGCGAAGGAAGGGTCGGGACCTGCCGTGCCTAGCAGGCCCCCGACCGACGGTCGGGTCTCGCCTCCGCGACGGAACCAGAGGTCGTCTCGACGGCGGAGTCCAAGGCCGACACGCCCCAAGTATGACTCCTACACTCCTCTTTCTGCTCCTCGTGCGTAGATTTTGATGGAAATCGAAGGGGAGGAATACCTGCGACGGCCTCCACCTCTGAAGGCAAAGGGCCTCGACCGACGGAAGTACTGTCGATTCCACCGAGGCCACGGTCACAATATCGAGCAATGCATCCAACTTAAGGATGAAATTGAGGCCCTCATACGTCGGAGATACCTCGGCAAGTTTCGGAGGAACCCGCCGACTCAATCCGTTGCCGACCGACGACCCCAGCCGACTGAAGAAGCAACGACTAACCGGCCCACGGTCGGGGTCATCAATATGATTTCCAAACGACTGAGCCCGGGGACGTCTGCTGGAGGGGAGCCGACGAAGAAGCCGCACCCGAACGATGTAATTACTTTTATAGAAGAAGATGTTCGGGGCATCCAAACTCTCCATGATGACGCTGTTGTTGTCTCGACAATAATAGAAAATTATGATGTAAAAAGAATCTTTGTAGATAATGAAAGTTCAACAAACATTCTGTTTTACTTGACCTTCTCCCGGATGCGACTGTCGACCGACCGACTCAAGAGAGTCTCTACACCCCTGATAGGCTTCGCTGGAGATGCTGTCGCGGTGGAAGGAGAAGTTACCCTGCCTGTGACGGCTGGAGCCGAATCACGATAAAGCACAGTCCACTTGACTTTTGCGGTCGTCCAAGTACCCTCGGCCTACAACGCTATACTTGGAAGACCCGGAGTAAACGCCCTCAAGGCGATTGTTTCGACGTACCATCTCCTGATTCGATTCCCGATCAAAAATAGAGTCGGGGAGATGTGCGGAGACCAACAACTCGCCCGACGATGCTTTCAGATCTCTGTGCAAAGCGACGAATCGAAGGGCCCCCTGACGGTCGACAAGCTAAACCAACGGGAAGAAGAAGAGCGGGGTGAACCGACCGAACAGCTCGCTCCCATCTCAATAGTGAAGAATCCCGACCGAAAAGTGTGGATCGGGTCTCAATTATCCGACCCCGAGCGATGACATTTGGCGGAGCTACTGAAGGCCAATGCCGACGTATTCGCCTAATCGACGGCGGATATGTCGGGAATTTCTCAGAGACAATGACACACCGACTCAACATCGACCCAGCGATGAGGCCGGTAAGGCAGAAGAAGCGGTCTTTTGCTCCTGAAAGATAAAAGGTCATCGACGAGGAGGTGGATAAGCTACTCGAGGCAGGCTTCATTACAGAGACCACCTATCCCGACTGGTTCGCCAATATCGTTATGGTGAAGAAAGCCAATGGAAAGTGGAGGATCTGCATCGACTACACCGACCTGAATCGGGCCGGTCCGAAGGACAGCTTTTCACTTTTGAAGATCGACCAGCTGGTAGACGCGATGTCCGGCCATTGACTGCTCAGCTTCATGGACGCTTTCGTCGGATACAACCAGATTTGAATGGCGCCCGAAGACGAGGAACACACCACCTTCGTGACCCCCAAGGGCCTCTACTGCTACAGAGTAATGCCCTTCGGACTGAAGAACGCTGGAGCCACCTACCAACAACTTGTCAACAAGGTCTTCAAAGATCAGATCGGGCACAACATGGAAGTATATGTCGACGACATGCTGGTGAAGAGTGCGCAAATTTCGGATCATGTGCGGGATCTCGAAGAAACTTTCCGCACTCTACGACGACACCGGATGAAGCTGAACCCGACTAAGTGCGCCTTCGGGGTTACCTCGGAGAAGTTCCTCGGGTTTCTCATTTCGCAATGAGGAATCGAGGCCAACCCCGAGAAGATCAAGGCTATCATCGACATGTGACATCCGGACACCAAAAAGGAGGTGCAGCAACTCAAAGGAAGGATTATCGCGCTCAGCCGATTCATTTCTCGGTCGGCCAAGAGATGCCTCCCGTTCTTCAAAACTCTGAGACGGGCAAAGCATTTCTCTTGGCCGGATGAGTGCCGACAAGCCTTCGAGGAACTGAAGAAATACCTGACTTCTCCGACCCTACTTGTGAGGCCGGAGGTCGGGGAGATACTGTATCTTTACTTAGCTACCTCCCCGGAAGCAGTTAGCTCGGTGCTCGTCCGAGAGAACAAAAATCGAGTTCAGCAATCGATATACTACGTCAGCAAAGCGCTTCACAAAGTCGAGACTCGGTACTTGAAGGCAGAGAAAATGATTTTCGCTCTGGTCATTTCAGCACAGTAGCTCCGCCCGTACTTCCAGGCGCACGCTATCGTGGTCCTCACCGACCAGCCCCTGAGAGCAATCCTGCACCGCCCTGATACATCAGGACGGCTGGCGAAGTGGGCTGTGAGACTGAGCGAATTCGACATCCAATACCGACCGCGACCTGCTTTGAAAGCCCAGGTTCTGGCCGACTTTGTCGTGGAATGCCCGACGACCGACCATGCGTCGGGGGAAGGAAGCCCCGAAGAGGTTGGGACCTCCGATTGTGACCCCGACTCAACCTGGGTGTTGCACATCGATGGAGCCTCCAACACTCGAGGGAGCGGGGTCGGGTTCCTGCTCACCAACTCGGAGGGAGTGGTTACCGAACACGCCCTCCGATTCGACTTCAAGGCCTCCAACAATCAGGCCGAATATGAGGCGCTCGTCGTGGGCTTGGGGTTGGCACTGGAGCTCGGGGTCGACTGACTCAAGGTCTTCTCCGACTCTCAACTGATCGTTGGACAGGTCAAAGGTGAGTTCGAAGTGCGGGATCCGACCATGGTCAAATACCACCAAAAAGTGAAAGATCTCGTGGCACCCTTCAAGTACTTCGAGATCTTCCACATCCTCAGGGTGAAAAATGCTCGGGCCGACGCACTCTCCAAGCTCGCGACATCCGACTACGGCACCTTGGGTCGGACGTTCGTAGAAAGTCTTGAACAACCGAGCATCGACAAGGTCGAAGAGGTGCTGCAACTGGTGACAGAGCCGAGCTGGATGGATCCGATCGCTCAGTACCTGACCGACGGATCTACCCCCGAAGACCCCGCGAAAGCCAAACGACTCTGGTGGGCGGCTTCACAATATGTGATGATCGACGGCCGACTATACAAAAGGTCATTCTCCCTTCCCTTGCTGAAGTGCCTGGGGCCGACCGACGCAGACTATGCCCTCAGAGAAGTGCATGAAGGGATCTGCGATGATCACTTGGGGGGCAAGTCTCTGGCTTACAAAGTCCTGCGACAGGCTTACTACTGACCCACTATGAAAAAGGATGCAGCTGAGTTGGTTCGGAGGTGCGAACCATGCCAAAGGTATGCCAACATACAACGCCGACCCGCCAGCCAGTTTGCTCCGGTCGTCGCCCCTTGGCCCTTCGCCCAGTGGGGAATCGACATACTCGAACCCTTTCCTCCGGCATCCGGACAAAGAAAGTTCATTGTCGTCGCCATCGACTACTTCATCAAGTGGGTGGAAGCTGAGCCCCTGACACAGATTACCGAGCGGAAGATGGAGGACTTCGTTCAGAAGTCCATCATTTTCAGGTTTGGATTGCCGCACTCCATTATCTCTGATAATGGGCGATAATTCGACAACCAGGACTTTAGAGACTTCTGTGCGAGATTTCATATCACACACCGACTGACCTCGGTCGAACACCCACAATCTAACGGCGAAGTCGAGGTGACCAATCGGACCATCTTACACGGACTAAAAACCCGACTGAATGAAGCAAAGGGCCTCTGGGTCGAGGAGTTGAACTCCATCCTGTGGGCATACCGGACGACACCCCGGGTTTCGACCGGAGAATCACCTTTCAGTTTGGCCTATGGAACGGAAGCCATGATCCCACTGGAGATCGGGTTACCATCGATCAGAGTCGAGCAGTATCACAAGCCAGACAACTCCGAGTGTCGGAGAGCTGACTTGGACCTCTTGCCCGAACTCCGATGCGAAGTACAACTTCGTATGGCTTCCTACCGACAAAAGGTGGCCCGATATTACAACGTCAAGGTCAAGCCGAAGCTTTTCAGGCCTGGAGATCTAGTCCTAAGAAAGGCAGAAGTCTCGAAGCCCCTGGACCAGGGAAAGTTATCCCCGAACTGGGAGGAGGATTCCCTGACATAGCCTCCTGGCCAAGTTGTGGTCGGCCAGGGCTGATGCTCCTTCGGGGGCCTGAGCGCCAGGTGACGCGGCGCGACTTTCCGACCTTGGGTCGTTAGCAAGGGCCATCAGGGTTTTCCCCCGATCGGCCGCCCAGGCCCGTAGGTCGGGGAAGGAGGGGATGCTCGAGCTTGATTGAGCACCCTCGACGACAGCAACGGGCACCGACGGACGACGTTCAGGTTTTCGAACGGTATCCGTTGCCTCCTCCATCGACGAAACCGTCGATGTTCCCTCGGTCACTCCCTCCACCGGCCGCTCCTCCGGTAGCACTGTCGGAGTCGAAAGTGCGATGACCGGCTCTGACTGATCGGCCTTCGATGTGGTGGCGGCCGGCGCTGCTGTCGAGGGCTTCTTCGGAGGTCGTGAGGGCCCGACACCAGACGCCGGCCTCTTCCTCGCTGCGTACTGTCTGATCTCGGCATCGGTCGGCCTCATCCTCGGTGGTGTCCCTGCAATTTCAATAAGAGAATTAGCACATGTTCGGGGACCAACGCGAAACCAACGCGAAACCAAAAGACAACCAATGGATCGGGCGGTACCTAGACGGGGGACCAGGCTCAAGCCAGCATCGTAGAGGGCTTGTTCGGTAACAAGCTCCCTCTGCTTCGGTACCGACATATCTTTGAGTTGGTGGAAATCCTCCTGGTTGTCCGCTTCCACTCGGCTGTTCTCGTTCGCCTCGGTCCGAGGCACGCCCCAGCAAGAAGGAAAACCCCAGGGAGAAGAAGAGGAAACGAAGAAAAACTGATTCTTCCACCCGTGGATGGACAATGGAAGATCAGTAATGAAAGAAAGACCCTTCCGGGGGTTGAAGAGCCACCACCCTCGGGCTTTAGGGTGGGGTCGGAGGATAAAGAATGCCCGGAAGAGAGAGATCCGAGGGTTGGTCGGCAATAGCTGACACAACAGGACGAAGCTGATTATCAACCAAACTGAGTTCGGCGCCAGTTGTGCCGGACAAAGTCCGTAATAATCTAGCAGATTCCGAACAAACTCCAGAATCGAAAGCCGAAGACCAGCCTGGAGGTCCTCGATGTACAGAGCCACCTGGCCCGCAAGCGGATTGTTGACCCGCCCTCCGGCCCCAGGGGCGGAGAGTCGGAACTGCTCCGGGATACAATACTGTTCCCGAAGCCGATCGATATTCGGCCCCGAAAGTGAGAAAACCTCCACTTCCGGGGTCGACCGAAGATCATCGGTCGGGTTCCCCGATCGAGCCTCCCAAGGAAAGGTCCTGGCCATGACACCGAAACCAAGAAGAAGGGAAAACCAGAGAAGAAGGAGAAGAAAAGATTTCAAAGGAAGTGAGAGCAAGACAAAAGGAAACACAAACTCTGGATGAACCTTCCGAAGAACGGGGATGGGGGCAGCTACCTGCGACAGAGGAGAGACCGTTTGGGCAGAGTCTCTGCAGCAAGACCGTGAGAAGTGAGGCTTTGAGTACAAGCGGCCCCATATATATAGGGCTTTCCGACAGCCGGGATGTGGCCGCGCCGACCAAGACCTCTCGGATGATCGACGCGTGGCGACATCCGGGCCCTCCTCAGGCCCGACGGTTCGGCGCACCCATCCCAGATCAGGCCACGTCGCCTTCATTAATACGAATGACGCCGGCCCAACGACCTCCCGATGCTTGGCAGGAAGGCCGCACCTCAGAATTAAATCGCCTACGGCGATTCGCATCCCCGATGGGACGCCTCACAGCGGTCCGCGCTCCCAAAGATGACGCCAGGCGGTGGTTTGCATTCCCCAAAAGGCGCCTGACACAGGATCGTTTGACACCAGACCGTCCGACACTGGATCGTCTGACACCAGATCATCCGACACTGGATCGTCTGACACCAGATCGTCCGGCACTGGGTCATCTGACACCGGATCACCTGACGTCAAATCATCGAACGTCAGGACGCATGATGTCGATTTATCCGGATCGTCCGCTGGTGAGATCAGCAGAACCAAGGCAGGACGCAATAAAGAATCCACTCCTTTCGCCCAACGCCCCACCCGCGCTGAAAAGCAGGCCGATGTGACATCAGGCTCAGGAGTGGGGGGGACAACTGTTGGGATATACTGACCGACCCTAATGCCGACTCACCAACGCCGACTCACGATGGGTCACGACGCCGATCCATCCTCGACACCGACTCCGACGGATCCCGATGCCGACCCATCCACGAGGAAGGACCGACCGACTCCGTCCGTCCGACGATGGCCAATACCAACAGTGACTATCGATCGTGCCCGGTCGGAGCGGATCGGCCGGACCGGTCGACTCTACCTCTGATCGTCTGAAAGCCGATCTAGCATCACCGACTCCCTGTCGGATGGGACACCACCGACTCACCGTCGGATTGGACAACCAACGTCCGACCTCTGCAGGCCCTTCTAGATGCCGGATGAGCGGTATGGGCTGCAGTCCTATCAAAGACATGTCGTGCAACCGCCAGGGGGCGTTGTCCTGTCAGGTGCCTGGGGTGCTGTCCTGTCAAAGACACGAATTAATTCCTAGGACCTGTCAGCTCGTCAACGACGTGACAACCCCCGATGATTTGACAACTCTCCAGTTGTCTACATCACTGACAGCAGGACCATACCGCCTCTTACTATAAATCGGGGAAGGCAACAGTGCTGAGGAGGTCCTTTTCGAACCCCTTGAATCTCTCCCATTTTAGCTCTCGTGCTCACCCTCTCCTCTCGTTGAGCTCTTTGATTCCTTTCTACTGTTGCCTAGTCTCCTCTCTGACTTGATCGTCGGAGGGTCTCCGCCGGAGTCACCTCCGGTCAGTGCGGACTTCTTTTGCAGGCGCTCGTTCTCAGCGACCAGGCAACGAGGGGATTGGCCGCAACAAATCTTGTAGTCGAACGTGAGCCATTTCTTCCTCCATCTTACCAGTGGTCATGACCGAGGGAGTCATGTTTTCTAAACATTGTGAGGGGCTTCAATAGGCATAATCATTAACAAAATGGTAGACACTATCATTATTGTGAAGAATCGCATGAGAATGTATTTAACTTTGCATTGATTATATACCAGATAAATCTTACCTACATATATAGGGTCAAAAAATATAAATAATATCTTCTGACAAATTTTTTTGGATGAACTTGGACCAATACAAATGGTATCATAATGTATCTAATCTATAGTCCATGTAGACTAGGAAAGATTATAGTATGAGCCTTTTTGGAATTAACCATAAATTGATTTTGATATTTGTGATTGGGGAAAATTCTTTGTGCACCACCCGCAGTGTAAAAAATCTGACATAAAACGTACCGCTTCGTCCTATTGGATCACGTAGCCACTGCTTTCCAACGTGCATTTAATATCCGCAATTCTATTTTTTCGTTTGAAATTTTGAATGACGAAAATACTCTTCTTAAAAATTATGACATTCTTTTACAAAAATTAAGATATCCCTTCCCTTCCAAAAAAATTATGACACTTCTTCACAGAATTATGACACTCCTTCATAAAAATTATAACACCCCTTCACAAAAATTATGACATCTTGTAAAAAAATTATGACATCCTCTGTAAAAAATCATATTTTCAACGCAGGTTGCCATAATATCAACATAGGATGTCGTAATTTTTTTGAAAGAGAAGGAGTGTCATAATTTTTAAAAAGAATATTTTCGTCATTCAAAATTTTAAACAAAAAAATAGAACTGCAAACATTAAATGCGTATTGAAAAATAGTAGCTACGTGGTCCAAAAAAATGAAGTAGTTCACTCCCCATCAGATTTTTTACATCATAGATGATGCACAAAAAATTTCTATTGTGATTAAATTTGAATCTTTAATTTGACGAAAATGCGAGAACTTAACCGTCTGATTTTTTTAGACGTGGCTCGGGTCATTACAACTATTAACATGTATTGTGAGAGCAACTTGAAGCACTTATAAAGCCTTACATGTAAAATGGAACTTCTCGATAAATTGGATATCGTACATAATTTGAGGTAGGTGTGTGATTACTAGACTGGCTTATAGATTAGAAGGATTCATTAATAAATTAATCAATGAACTATGGTTGAATCTCTAGAGTGACATCCACCAACGCAACCACCTACTTCAAATTGTCCATGTCAATAATTTAACATAATGGGAAACACATAACAGCACATGGTTGATGGCATAGCTACAAACTTTTTCTTTTTGTTAATACAAATTGTAGTTTAGCTCTCCTATCGGAAAAACTATATCCTGCACATGTCCACCATGTCAATACTGCATCGCAAGAACAAATGAAGACAATGTGCTTGAGCAGGCAATTGGAGACAAGCGAATGGTTAATGAGGATATAATTTCTCCTGCCATGGAGTGTAAACTTCATTTTCTCATCAATCCTGCCTCTTGGGTGACTTTAAGATTTATTTTATATCAACTTTTAGTACTATCTTATAAAAAATAAAGGTAAGATTTGAATGTCAAGGTCCCCTATGTGTCATGCCGGCGATTCTCGTGGTTCCAACCACCTCACAAAGTCGGACCACGGGTTATACCTTGACGGCCATGGGCGCATCGAATCCGATTTTTAGTCAAAATTTCATACCTGCTCCCAAAAAAAACGTCAGGTGGTCAATTAATTAATATATTGTGGTACGACCCCCACCATTGCACCGGATATTTCAACGACGTCTGGCACGACGAGGGAGGAGAATGGAACGTTATTTGAAAACATACACGTTGGGTCCGGTCGTGACGCGTGTCCAAAGCACCCTTTGGTACCGAGCTGTGCCTCGAAGAAATCTTTGGCTTAAACATACCGGGTGTTTAAGCAAGCCACGGAGGGCAGAAAAGGGCCCGTAATTCGTAACGGCCTTCCCTGGAACGTTCTTCCCGTGCTGCTGCCTTCAATCTGTCATTCTCTAACTCCCCATAGATAAATTTGTCGCTGCCCATTACATCGTCCACCACCAACTTGCCCCCCCCCAAATTTATCATCAACGACGCTCTCCCCAAGGAAAGACCATCGATCGGTGATCGGTTTGAGCGGTTTCGGTGGGAGAGCAAGATGATTCAGCTGTTGTTTGCGCTGCTGTCGGCGGAGGTGGGGATGGTGGTGGTGCTGCTGTTCAAGACGCCGCTGCGGAAGCTGGCCATCCTGGGGCTGGACCGCCTCAAGCGCGGGCGCGGGCCCGTCATGGTCAAGACCGTGGCCGGCACCGTCCTCGTCGTCCTGGCTTCCAGCGTCTACAGCATGCTCAAGATCCGCGACCGCTCTGCCGAGACTGGCTTTCTCACGCCCACCGATCAGGTCCTCATGAGCCAGAACCTCCTCGAGGCCTCCCTCATGGGTACGCCCCCCCCCCCCCCTCTCTCTCTCTCGAATCTTAGGCTCGTCCTCCTTCTGTGATCTGACTCTCTTTTGATTGAAAGTTTCTTTTCCTGATTGGCGATTTGGTTCGATTTATTCGTTGTTGAAATTTTGTGATGTGCGCGATTGCCTATGGATTTATTCTTTAAACAGAGAATAAAATAAAGAGAAGGGTATAAGAATTGATCTAGATACTTTTTGTGATGTCCTTTGGTACTTTTTGTACTGTTGTAGCTTGTACATTGTTTCATATGGTTTCTACTTCTAAAGGAATTTATTGGAATCAATCTGCTATATCAACCTGATCAAACTAGCAATTTACATCTCAGGAATAGAAATTCTACTTTCGGTTCCCTTCACCTGGATCCTTCCTGAATCGATGAATTGAGCCCCTTAAAGACACACTGGTTGATCAAATTGTGATCAATTGTCCAACTCTGGCTATATGAATTCGATTAATTAATAGAATTCATAGTGAATGGGATGACATGTGCATGTTTGTAATTTCCATTGATGGGCACATGATTGGGTGGTCCACTTAAGGTTTTTGCACTATGTTTGGGATGATGTAGCTCTTCAATATACTCTTGATGATTCCTTTACCATAGAGTTTTATGAAGTTGGACCTGAAGGCATTAGAGAATTTGTTTTTACATTTTTCTTCCACCAACATTTTTCCAAATTATGCACCCGTTACCCACAAAGAAGAAATTTACCTTCAATAATTCTTTGCAATGTAATGCCTTCAATAATTCTTTCCAAATTTACCTAGGTGGCATTTGGGAGACTGCTTTGAGTTTATGCAGCCCTCTTTTCCCACTTGAAACGGACTCTGAGAGGGGCTTCCATCTTGATTAAATATGTTTGACGCTTTGCTTGTTTTGTCATGGTTGCCTGCAATTGATGATAGATGGGTAGTTGAACCAAATAAATTAGCTGTCAAATTTCATGGGTCGCCAGCTCCCAGCTGCCTTTGACTTGTACCAAATGGTTTCAGATTTAGGTGTGCATTGAATGGACTAAATGATAGCTTTGCATAATGAAACATTTAAGCTCTTGCATATAAGAGGTAATTTTGTCACAGAGAGTAACAAGCAAAACACATGAGTACAATGAATATCAGGGGAGAAAAAAGTGGGGAAAGCCACATGAGGGCGGGGGCAGAGAGAGAGAGAGAGAGATAACAAGATGTGGGTTGAGGCTTGAAATGTGGGACTCTTGAAGTAGGCATAAGCTCCTGTTTGAAAATCCTGGACGGTTTTTTGACCTGGCATAGCCAAAGCTGGTTAAACTGTTTTGAACTAAAGAAGAGGTAGAGTGAAAGTTTTTTTCACCTCGAATTTTTATGCAAATTACTTTGTCCTATGAACTGTAGTTTTATTTGTAGATCTTGATGGAGAATTCCAAGTATTACCCCAAGCATATTTATCAACGTGCTGAGAATTCCATAGATTCAAATATATGCTGTTTGAATGATGGACATTTTGAAACTCTATTTTTATCATTCAGTTTGTTCGATATCTTCTAGTTTGCCTTTGCCACTTTCCTAATGAAAGGCCAGATGGGGCTTTGCTCTCCTTTTTCTTGAAAAGGGAAAAAAGGGCATGTTCAAATTTACTAATAATAAGAAAGACTTGTAGTGTTTATAAAAAAAATAACAACCAGATTCTATGTCGCATCAAGGCTTTATCATTTTTGTTGAGATGCAATGATTTTATTAATTCATTCTAGAGGTCATCTTTGTTGAGAAAACAAAGATTCCATGGCCGAGAGATGCGACCTACTAGGGTCTCTATGCCTCATTCGTTGCAATTTCTTGGGCATGGAATTCAGATACTAATTTTCTACAATTTAATATTCAGGACATCGCATATCATTCTCCAATAATGGGATTAATAACTTCTGACAATCTCTTATGTTTTATACACTAAAATTGAATTAAGTGTCCTATAATCATCTATTTATTTTATTCTAAACAAAGAAAATTAATTTACTAGAATACTGTATGCAGTTTGTGGACGTGGATTTTTTGGAAGGTGAGTTGTCCTATAATTTACCTTTTTTGTTGTAAGCACATGGATTACTGTCTTTTGATGAATTTGGGAATAATGATCTAGCGCTACTTTATAGGATGATTGACAACTTCTTTACAAAAAAATCAACAGGTTTTCTCCATTCTGTTTAAGTTTTCTACTCGTTTCTTTATCAATTTAATCTGAATACTGTGTCATTGAAATTTTGCAGGATATTCTCTATTCCTTGCACTGATAATTGACCGACTGCACCATTATATTAGAGAACTGCGGGGTTTAAGAAAGAGCATGGAGGCTGTAATGAAACAAAACAGGGCCTTAGAAGAAACAAAGAATGGGGGTTCAGATGACTTAAAATCACGAGACAAGGAGACCACCGATTTGAATGAACAGATCAAACAGCTGAAACTGGAGTTAGATGCGATAAGTAAGGAGGCAAAGGCAGCAGAAGCCAATGCAACAGCTCTAGGTAAACAATCTGAAGGGCTTCTTCAAGAATATGACCGCCTTTTGGAGGACAACAAGAATCTTCGAAACCAATTGCAGTCAATTGATCTCAGGTTGTCACATTCTGATAGCAAGAAGAACCCTTGAGATTATCATGAAATGTTTTGCTGTTGGGTTGAAAACTTAATTTTCCTGAAAGAACCATCCTTTTACATTTTTTATTGGATATGGTGTCTAAAGATATGGTGTCAATCCTTTGATGAGTCATATGAGTCACTGCAAAACAATGCATGATCTGATCTTATGATCTAGCAATTGACATGTATGGTTAGGGGTGTTAAAAATGAGTACAGCAAGGTTCTATACAAAAATAGCTCTAAACTAGCTCTCGATGAATTGCCTACTGATGTGGTTCTTTTTGGGTTCTAATGTGTTTGCGGTAGTCTGTCATCTTTTAAATCGCATTCTCTTTTTCATGGTCCTATATTTTCTGATTACCACTCAGAATTTTTGTGGGCCAAAATTTGCTTTGAAGTCCAGTCCTCGTGATAGAAAGTATCTGCTATATTATGTTGTTCCTCTTACTAGACTTTAGAAATTCTTTATATACCGCAGGAGGTATAGAAAATTCGACGTACTATGTACCATCTCATTCGATTGGTCTACGTAGCCATCGTTTTTCAATGCACATTTAATATTAGTAGATCAGTTTTTTTGTTTCAAAATTTTGCACGATGAAAATGTTCTTCTTAAAAATTATAACATCATTTCATAAAAATTATGGCACTCTTTATAGAAAATATTAAATTGAAGAGGGATGTCATAATTTTTATGAAAAAATATTATAATTTTTAAAAAAGATGTCATAATACTGTTTCCGCATATATTTATTATCTTTTTTTTTCTCTGTATAGTATTATGATACTTTTCAAAAATTATGATATTTCTTCACAAAAATTATGATATTTTATTTTAGTTTAGTATTTTTTATATAATTTTTGCGGAGAAATGTCATAATTTTTAAAAAGAGATATCATAATTTTTAAGAAGAATATTTTCATCATACAAAATTTTTAAATAAAAAAATCGATCAATTGATATTAAATATATATTGACAAGCGATGGTTACATGGATCAATCAGTTAAAACGATACATTCTATATCAGATTTTCTATACCGTCTGCGATGCACAAAATATTTTTCGACTAAATTTTATTTGTTCAACCGTATTTTTTAATTTTGACTGAAGACCTGTTTGTTCAATTGTTTTATTGATTGTGTTCACAAGCTATAAATAATTTGTTTTGTTATTTTGGCTTGTTGTCTTCGTACGTAGCTGACAATTTGGTGGCATCGATTCATATCGTATTAAAATTTATTAGATATTTTGTTTAATTTTTTAAACATGATTCAAAGTTATTTTTCTTTGAAGATTATTTTAATTCTCTTCTTTAACAGACATGGCTATCTTGCTTCTTCTTTTTTCCTAGATATCATCAATACTATGTTGGTGATCGTACCAAGTCCTGGATCCGGCTTATAATTTTTTTTTTTCGTTGAAAGTTTTTTCTCAAAATTTTCTGCTATCCATACTTCTCTAAGGCTCAATCTTGATCTTAGACCTAACTCTAAACTCAATATAATTTCTTAAACCTTATCCACATCTAGGTCTGGAACAAAAAACTTTCCATCTTTCAAGCTAGAAGAACTTTGACTAAACAAATCCACTATAAGATGTTCAAGAATTGGGTGAGGCCTATATTTTATGAAATTATTATGAAATTAAGCAAATCAAAAACAAACAAATTAAATATGTTGATTTGAACATAAAATTTTAATCATAGCAGAAGATTTTATTATTATTCAATCAAAAAAAAAAATTTATTATTGCATGCTTTTGTTATAGGAAGGAAGCGAGTAAAAGCAAGCATGCCCATGTTAGGTAACAGTAATTGGACCTTGAAGTAATTATATGATCCTGACTTTGTCATCAGTCCCTGGCAACCTCACGTTATGACCTCTTGCTGAAAAACGACAAAAGGTGATCAAATGTTGTTGACCTCAAGGAGAATGAATCTTATGAATAAACTAGTATACGCGGAATTCGTAGGCTCTTGTCGACATGAAACCATAGTTTATCCCATTCCAAATCAAGTAATGACCTCAGCGACTTTAATATCTCCAACTGGGAACAGTGGATACTCGTTCTTTTATCATGATCCTTTGACACTTAGGAGGAGCCTCATGTAGTCTCAAATCTAAATGGTCTCCCCAAGACATTGTATCTTCTGGATAAGCGTCCAAGTTCGCTTGCTCGAGATAACATCGATGGGTTTGATGTTGACCCACGAGAGATTGTTCTGATAGGCAGACGCTCTGGTTGGTCGGACCGAGCTGGAGCCAATTCAGTTATTATTTATGAACTCTAAGATGTTCACACACAACTTGTTCAAGGAAATTAGTGAGAGTTTGAGGTCAATGAGGTTTGCATTTATATTTTTTAGGTTAATTTTCACAGTTTAGTCTCAATAGATATGTTGGTGCACTAAATCAATTCCAAACCACGTGCCATCATCATGTGAGGTCAAAGAACTATCAATCTCGAAGTATCAAATTGCGGTGCGTTAACTTGCTGATAAGCAGATTCAGATCGGTATTTTATCGATCTAAATTGAGATATCCCGATATTCTATGATCTGAGATGACAGGTCTCAACTGATAATAACTTATCTCTGTTTCACACCGATCTTTTACCAAGGTAAACCACTATATTAGCGGCAGCAGTCATCCTGTAAGAGCCCACCACAATCTCTACAACTAAGTCTCAGCTGGCCACGATCTTATATACAGTTGGCAAAAACGGCCAAGTATGACCTCACTTCCAGCTCATACATATAGCTGTACGCCAACTCACTTACAGATAGCTCTAACCGCCTAACCAATTCCTATAATGGCCTAACGAACTCTGAAATGGCCTCGTCAATCCCTCTATAAATAGAGAGCTAGAGATCCTCCATCGGTAAGTCCACAATTCTAGGATTATGGGAGACTTTGTCAGTGGAAACTCT
This sequence comes from Elaeis guineensis, assembly GCF_000442705.2. Taxonomy (NCBI): domain Eukaryota; kingdom Viridiplantae; phylum Streptophyta; class Magnoliopsida; order Arecales; family Arecaceae; genus Elaeis; species Elaeis guineensis. The sequence continues at coordinate 93,040,451 of NC_025999.2, read as the reverse complement.
GGCAGTTCTTGAAGAAGAACTCTAGTTCTCACTTAGTCTAATCTCTCCAGTTCCATTCAAAACCTCTTCTCATGCTCCTCTACTCTTTTCCACCCTCTATCTCGAGACTTGAACTGACTTAGGCATCGGAGGGTCGAGAACCGAAGGATCCCATCCGATTTTTGACTAATTTTGCAGGATTCATCGAAGAAGAGTCGAATCAGATCGCTACAGCCACTCCAGTCCAGCTTCATCTGATCCTCCTCTATCCCAGATTTTGAGTCTCACAACAACAAATTGACACTAGAGGAATGGGCCTTTTTTTATTTTTTTATGAAAAAGATGATTAAACCACATGCACAGCAACCCTCTCCCTCCTCTCCAGAAGGAGGAATGCCGGAGGCATCACAACAACAACCAATTACTGTTGATCTCCAATAATTCAACTTCTTGGTTTAACAAATTTAAGTCCTAACACTGACTGTTCAATAGCTTCAAAAGGAGCAACAGCAGAAAGAAACTCCTCCTCCAAAGGCTGTATGTCAACACAGTCATCAACCAGCTCTTCAAGATAAACATCATATTGATGAGACTGACAATGAATTCATCCCCAGTACAATGAAGGTTCAAAAGAGGATGATCTGGAACATAAGATTCTGGATCTTGAAAGATGCTCAATGGAGATCCAGATAGGAGGTTGATCTCAGAATAAAGATAGTTTCAATCTTCGATCTCCTCTCTCATGAAATTCTGAATGAATTGGTCTCAAATCGATCAAGATGCCCATCATCGAGTCTTTTGATGGCTCTACTGATCTAATAGATCATATCGAGAATTATAGGGCCCTTATGGCTTTACAAGGGGCTTTTGATGCCCTATTATGCATCACTTTTCCTACAACCCTCAAGAAAGAAGTGAGGGTATGACTTTCTGAACTCCCACAGAGGTCCATTTCCTCTTTTGAGCAACTCGGGAGGCTGTTCGTCACTTATTTTGGTACTAATCGGCTTCATTTGTAGCATGTGAATAGTCTTTTTTCTGCTCAACAACAGGAGGGAGAAGACCTCTGAAAGTATGTAGCTTGTTTTAATGCGGCCACTCTTGAAGTAAAAAATTTCAATAAGTTAGTTGCTATATCTGCTTTGAAAAGAAGACTCTGGAGCAATCATCTGATTTTCTCCTTGAATAAAAAAATTTCAAACAATTATGATGAATTACTCGATCGAATATGAAAGTACGCTCAGGTCGAGGAAGAAGAAGCCATCTTAAGACAAGCAAAGAAGGATAAAAATGGCAAGAAAAGGTCAAGAGAAAATAATGAAGCTCCGTAAAATAAAACCCTTGATCGACTTCAGAAAAATTCGAGATCAGAAAATTCACCTCAGCATTTTGACTCTTATGCCCCTCTGTCCGCCCTCCGAACATAGATTCTGATGAAAATTGAAAGAAAAAAATATCTCTGAAGGTCTGGTCCTATGAAGGCTCCTCTAGAGAAGAGAGACAAGTAAAAATACTACCACTTCTACGGAGACCATAACTATGATATCGAGGAATGTAGGCAGCTGCAAAATGAAATAGAAATTTTGGTGCGTCAGGACTACCTCGGTAAATATGTCAGGCTAGCCAAAGTCGTGAAATATCTATCTCCAGTGGAAGAAAGTTCTGAGGACCATAACCGACCAACGACCAATGTTATCAATATGATATCTAGCATCATGTACGGCACTGATGACCCATCTTCCAAGAGATAGAGAATTAAAGATATTATTTTATTTTCTAAAAATAATGTAAAGGAGATTTAGATCGCTCATAATGATGCTATTGTCGTTTCTTTGACAGTAGTGAAGTATGATGTAAAAAAATTTTAGTTGATAATGAAAGCTCTGCCGACATATTGTTCTACGATGCATTCTTAAAAATGAATCTGACAGCTCGATTAAGACAGATCGGCACTTCGCTCATCAGATTTTTAGGAGATCCAGTGGCTATTGAAGAAAAAATTACTCTATCAGTCACGACAGGACAAGACTCAAAGCAATCGATAGTATAGCTCACCTTTTTGTTGGTTAAAGTTTCATCCACTTACAATGCTATCTTTGACCGATCTGATCTTAATGCCCTTAAACCTATTGTCTCTACTTACCATCTGTTGGTATGATTCTCGATCAAAGGAGAAATTGATGAAATGCATGGTGACTAGACAGTGGCTCGGTAGAATTTTGTGATTTTCTCTAAAATGAAGCGGCTTATGAAAAATATGCCAGTCGATGTGTCAGATCCGCTAGATGAGCTCAGAAAAGTTCGAGGTGAACCAACACAAAAGAGCAAAATTATTCCTTTAGGGGATGACCCAGAAAAAATAGTCCAAATCAGTGTAAACCTCAAACTTGATTTGAGAGAAAATATCAAGTTCCTACAAACAAATGCTAATGTCTTCGTCTGATCAGCTTCTGATATGCCCGGCATTCCTATCGATGTGATTATTCATAAATTAAATGTGGATCCAAATTTCAAGCCAGTTCAGTAGAAGAAAAGAAGTTTCGCTCCAAAGAGGCAAAAGGCCATTGACGAGAAAATTAATAAGCTTCTAAAAGTCAAATTTATCAGAGAAGCTCATTATTTAAAATGGATAGCCAATGCTATCATGGTCAGAAAGATCAATGATAAATGAAGGATATGTATTGATTATAAAGATCTCAACAAAGCTTGTCCAAAAGTCAGGTGCTAGCTGGATTTATTATGGAATGTACTATTCCTAATGATGGATCAGTTCCAAAAAGTTATGGAAGTTCAGATAACAACTCGTGCTGGGTTCTGCATGTGGATGGAGCCTCAAATTTTCAAAAAAATGATGCTGGATTGATTCTAGCAGATTCTGAAGGATTTATTGCTGAGCAAGTTCTAAGGTTTAATTTCAACATTTTCAATAATAGGGCTGAATATGAAGCCCTGGCTGTGGGTCTGAAAATGGCAAAAGAATTTAGAGTTAAAAAGCTAAAGATTTTTACCGACTTGCAGCTTATCATCGGCTAGGTATGGGTCAATTTAAAGCCAAGGACTCCACAATGGCTCGCTACCTGTGGAATATAAAGAAATTATCTAAAGGCTTTGAGGAGCTTGAAGTACTTCAAATTCTGAGGTCAGAAAATGCTCGGGCTGATGCTCTATTACATCTCGCCACATCAGATATTTTCGAGCTGAATCAGAAGGTACTTATCAAATAGCTGGATAGGCCCAGTATTGAAGTACCTCATATTTTTTAAATCGGTCATGAACCGAGCTCGATGGATCCTCTCATGGATTATATATCTAAGAGAGTTTTGTCTGATGATCCAATTAAAGCTAGAAGCATCAAAAGACAAGCTCCATTGTATATCCTCCAAGGAGACCAATTATACAAAAAGTTTTATTCGCTTCCTTTATTTCAGTGCTTGATGTCGTCTGAAGCTGATTATACACACAGAAGGTGCATGAAGAAATATGTGAAAATCATCTGAAGGATAGATCACTTGCTTATAAAGTAATTTGGCAAGGCTATTACTGGCCAACTATTCAAAGGGATGCAGCTGATCTTGTCAACAAATACAACCAATGCCAAAGGTATGTTAAAATTCAACATTAACCTACTGCTAAGTTTATCTCTATTACTGTCTGTGGCCCTTTGCAATTTAGAAAATAGATATATCGGGACCTTTCCTAATATCAGCAGATCAAAAAAAAATTTGATTGTAGCTATTGACTACTTCATAAAATGAGTGGAGGCAGAACCTTTAGTCCAGATAACTGAAAAAGAGATGCAGAATTTTATCTAGAAATTTATAATATGCCGATTCAATTTATCTCGGATAATCATCACTAATAATGGTCGGTAATTTGATAATCTCAAGTTCAAAAAATTTTGCCTTAAGCTTCATATCGATCATTGACTCACTTCTATTGAACATCCACAGTAAAATGGTAAGGTCGAGGTCACTAACAGAACTATTCTTCAAAGCCTCAAAACGAGGCTCACTGAAGCGAAGGGTTTGTTGGCTAAAGAGCTTTATAGTGTTCTATGGACATACAGAACCACATATTGGATTCCGACGGAAGAAACTCCTTTTAAACTTACTTATGGGGGCCGAAGTTGTGATTTCAGTTGAAATTGACTTATCGTCCAATAGATTCAGAAATTTTTATGAAACTACAAATTATGATCGATTGAAAATCGATCCGAATCTTCTTGAAGAAACAAGAGAATAAGCCCATATCAAAATGACAGCCTATAAACACAGAATCTCTAAGTATTATAACGTCTAGGTAAAGTCGAGATCACTTCAGAAAGGTGATCTCATCCTGAGATGAGCAAAAATTTTAAAGCCTACTAAATGAGGCAAATTTGCTTCGAATCGGGAAGGACCTTATCGAATCACTGATATTATTCGTCCAGGAGTTTATAGAATTGAAAATCTGGATGAGACTATTATTCTTCATATTTGAAATTCTGAAAATCTTCGAAAATATTATCAATAAAAGTCTAATGAATTTATTCTTACATATTATTTTTTTAATCTACGAAAATCCAATCTCTGAATTGGTAAAGCCCCGAGAGGCACAAATGGAGATAAAATCTTTCTAAATCCAATCTCTGGATTGGCAAAGCCCCGGAAGGCACAAATAGAGATAAGATCTCTCCAAATCCAATCTCCAGATTAGTAAAGTCCCGAGGGGCACGAATGGAGATAAGATCTTCCTGAATTCAGTCTCTAAACTGATAGAGCCTTGAAGGGCACAATCTCCCTATAAGTAAATGAATACCGACCTTTGGGTCGAAGTTATCTTTAGCCCCACAGAATACCTATCTCTGGATCAAGGTTATCCAATACCAGTCTCAAGATCAAAGTTATTCAATTCCGATCTCAAGACCAAGATAATCTTATATTGGTCTCAGGACCAAGGTGATCTTATTCAGATCTCAGGACTAAGGTAATCTTATATCGATCTTAGGATCGAGGTGATCTTGTTCCGATTCTAAGACCAAGGTGATATTGCATCGATCTTCGAATCAAAGACTATACTTGAAGGCCAGAATTAAATAATGATCTCCGAATCAAAATTGAGTCTTGAACCGGATCTACCCAAGGCCATGCTAACTAAGGTACGTCAGAACCTTGATCTTAAGTCAATTATTAATTGGTAAGGTTAAAATTATCAATTCTTTAGGTCTATTGAACTATAAGATATATGTAGTTATTTTTGGTAAGTCGTAGAATTTGTTGAGTAATAGAAACATGCACATCAAACCACGACATATTGAAAAATATTTCTTTCATCGATGTGGAAAGAAAATACAACAAGAAAGACCCACATTGGGTCGTTACAAATTAAAGAGACCCCTATCGAGTCAATGCATTTCAAAAAGAAAGAAAATTTTACAGGATGTCTACTGGGGCATTGGAGTTCTACTCGATTGGTTTCTCTTTGACCTGCTCTGGTTTTTTAGCAACCTCAGTGGCAGTGGGCTCTGTGACTATAATGGACTCCAGTTCCTTAACGGCTTCTAGGATTTCTATTATAACCAAGGGCACTACAGTCATTGGCTCTACAGCAATGGCCCCAACGATTTTCACCTTGGCTGGCTCTCGACCTGCTTCTTTAATTGGTTCTTCTACTGCTTCAATGGGCTCAGGATCTTCCTTTATACCCATATCAATGGCAAACTTTGGAGTCACCTTGAAAATATCAATTTTTGGATACAAAGTCTTGATTAGATTTCTGTACTGATGGAATGCATAGTCATATGCTCCTTCGGAGCTCTCAAATACCTCCTCTTCAAATTTTACGGAGGTTTTATACTACTCCACCACTTTAATTTGCTGCTTTCTTCTGTTCGTTTTTGACCTGCCTCTTCAAGGCTTCTATGGCCTTTTTATGAGCCTCATTGGCCTTGATTGCCTTATACAGCCTCGGCTCCACTCCTTATTCTTCTCAGCCTGAATGTGTAGGTCAAAGATCTTTATCTCCTATTCATTTATTTTTCACTGAAGGTCCAGGAGATTCTGATTTTTCTCCTTCAACAATTTCAACATCTCTTCAAGTTGATTTTTGAATCCCGCGGTGAGTTTGGACTCCTTCTTCTTCTCCTCTTGGAGGATCATTAGGTTGGTGTCCATGGCCTCTTTAGTTTTCAACAGGTAGGCCATATTCTCATACAAAACCTTAAAATCGACAGTAGCCTACAAGACAAAGGTTCATATCGGTCATACCCCGACTAAAAGAGAGAGAGAGAGAGAGAAAGGGGAAAAAAAGAGAAAAGAAGAAAAAAAAGAGAAATTTACATGCACGAGATGCTCGAATCTGTGATTTGTGACCTCCTTCGATTTGTTCTTCTGACGGGTCTCCAGGTCAACTATTGGCACCACCGATTCAAGAACATCACTACCTAACCGATGCCACTCCAAAAGAGACATCTGCGTCATAGAATCTCCCTCAGTTGAGATCGATGGTGCTACAGCAGGGACAGTCGACTTGCATCCTAAGGTGCAGGTCAGGAATCATTCTTTCTCCTCACCTCGGTTGGTTGATGAGGTGGGGGCTCAATTAATAAGGCTCAAAGAGAATATTGTGGATCCCAGAAAACATCGCTTCTCCTCGAATTGGCCAAGGAGGGCATGGCAGAGGTGGACCGAGATGATGCCTGGATAGATGGAGGTTCTGGTGCTCCTTTGATCTTTTTTGGTGTTAGGGCGACAACAGGTTGCTTTGACTATTCGTTCCTTTTCTTCTTCTCCATTCTAATCGGATTGAACCTCATTTTTGCACCAAAAAATTTATATATTTAGAAAAAAATATATGATGATGTGAAGAGAAAGAAAGAAGAGAAAAAAAGAATACATCGATCTTATCTCGAGGAGAGTACAGGCTAATGCCAGCATCATACAATGCCTGATCATTAACCAACAAGGATAACTTAGCCACTTTAGTGGTAATCAGGACTGAATGAGCTACTTCATCCCCTGAAAAAATTTCATCCTGAGAATTATGCCTGATGTCTGAGCATCCCCAAGAAGTCCTAAAATCTCATGGAATAGGAGCTCGGACGAAGAACAAACAGCCTTTCCAGCTGTGGATGGAGGAGGAAAGACTAGGTCCAAATTTATAATTTTTTCTGGGTGAGAAATACCACCAGCTCTTCTCACTTAGATGTCTTTTCGAAAGAACTAAAGACCTAAACAGAGAGATCTTAAGTTTTATATCTTGGAAACTGCACATTATGATAAACACTATGACCATTCTAATTGCATTTGGGGTTATCTGAGTAGGATGGACCCTAAAGAAATTGAAAATATTGTAGTAAAATGGATGCAATGAAAACCGAAGTCCAGATCAAAGGGACTCACTATAGAAAACTATGCAGCCCTCAAGAGGTTCAGAAATCTGACCTTTCGGATCCGGTACTAACGTCTCATATTCGTCGAGTGTATCATATTTTTCTCTAAGATTTATGAGGTTCTCCTTGATCAAAATGGATCCCTCCATTTCAGGACCAAGGTAGTCTATGAGACCATATATAAAAGATTCCGCACTGCGGTCTGAACTCTCTTCATCTGCAGGATAGGTATCCGAATTTTTTCGGAGAGAATTTTCTATCTCTAAGACCAATATAGGCTGGGTCGACCTAATCTGTGAGTCATCTACAATCTCTTTTCCCTTCCTACCTCTCTTAGATATGATTTTCAAAGGAGGTTCTTTAAAAGAGAATGAAGAGGGGGAGATGAGAAGAACTAAAAAGGAAGAAAGACTACTATATGGCTGAAAGAAAATGGATGAGGAAAAAGGCAGTACCTAAGGGAAACAGATGAAATCCTTCCGAAAGATAAAGAATTGGCCCATCTTCTCCCTCTTCGATGAACTTCTCGCTATTTTTGATAGCCGTTCAATGCAGAAAAGATTATGAAAATAATCCGACAGCACCTCCACACAATAACAGTAGAAATAAATAATGACCATAGGGCAAAAAAGTCTTTTGGAGATGAACCAACAGCCTAGATTAACTAGCTTTATTGCTGATTCATGACACTTGGAACTAATCCGACGACTCAATCAGATGATGATTAAGCACACCCCCTCCAGTTTTAGCCATGATAGATCAATCCATACTCGGACTGATAAGCCAATCAAGTGTCGACAAATGGCCCGCTCTTATTTGATATTTTCAAACCGCCCATTCAAGCAATGATGGCAAGAGATCTGACAGATCATTTTCTGAAAGGTCAGGTCTCTTCATTTTTGTCCCAAATATTAAATTTTGATATTATCGAGATGCAGCATTTTTATATCTGGCGATGGAACGAGTAGGTCATTGAGCCCCGAGGGCAAAAATAGAATCCAACTTTCAGTCCGATAAAACCCGGAGAGGCACGAGTCTGATTTTCAACCTAAAAAATCCTGCAAGGACAAGTATGGAGATAAGATCTTCTAACTGATAAAAATCAGACCAAACAGCAAATATGGAGATATGATCTTATGATCGGTAAAAATCAGATATAGAGATAAGATCTCCTGATTGGTAAAAATCGGACCAAAAGGTATGTATGGAGATAAGATCTCCTAATCGATAAAAATCGGACCAAAAAGGCAAGTATAGAGCTAAGATCTTCTGATCGATAAAAATTGGATATGGAGATAAGATCTTCTGGCTGGTAAAAATCGGACCAAAAGGCATGTATGAAGATAAGATTTTCTGACCGATAAAAATCGGGCCAAAAAGCAAATATAGAGATAAAATCTTCTGACCAATAAAAATCGGATCAAAAGATAAAGTATGGAGATAAAATTTTCTAATCGATAAAAATCGGACCAAAAGATAAAGTATAAAGATAAGATCTCCTAGCCGGTAAAAGTCGAGCTAAAAGGCAAAAATGGGGAGAAGGATTTCTGATCGGTAAAATCCAGTCTTGATGGAAATAATCTCCTAAACCGGTGAAGACCCAATCTACAAAAGATAGATGTGAAGATACTTCTACTTCTGAGTCCAATCTAAAAGTTATCACCTCGGATATAGAAAATGGGAGGCAAAATATTTGTGCACTAAATCAATCCCAAGCCACGTGGCATCATCATGTGAGGTCAAGGAACTATCAATCTCAAAGCACCAAATTGCGGTGCATTAACTTGCTAATAAGCAGACTCAGGTCGGTATTTATCGACCTGAATTGAGATACCTGATATTCTATGTATCCGAGATGACAGGTCTCAACGGATCTCTGTTTTACTTTGATCTTTTATTGAGGTAAACCACTACATTAGTGGCAACCGTTATGCTGTAAGAGCCCACCACAATCTCTGCAACTAAGCCCCAGCTAGCCACAATCTCATATATAGTTGGTAGAAATGGCTAGGTATGACCTCATTTCCAGCTCATACATGCAGCTGTACGTTAGCTCACTTACAAATGGCTCTAACTGCCTAATCAATTGCTATAACAGTCTAACAAACTTTGAAACGGTCTTGTCAACCCCTTCATAAATAGAGGACCAAGGATCCTCCATCGATAAGTCCATAATTTTAGGACTAAGGGAGACTTTGTTGGTGAGAACTCTGCCAGTTCTTAAAGAAGAACTCTAGTTCTCACTCAATCTGTTCTCTCCAGTTCCATTCAAACCCTCTTCTCATGCTCCTCTACTATTTTCCACCCTCTGTTTTCAAAGCTTGAACTGACTTAGGCATCGGAGGGTCAAGAATCGAAGGATCTCCATCCGATTTTTGACTGATTTTGTAGGATTCCTCAAAGGTGAGTCAGATCAAATTGCTACACCCACTCCAGTCCAACTTCATCTGATCCTCCTCTGTTCCAAATTTTGAGCCTTGCAGCAACAAGATAGTTGAAACAAATTCATCATTGCATATTGTTATAATATTAATAGTATTTATAAGTAATTTAGAAACTCAGATTTATTTTATTTATACATAAACTGAACAATATTTTATTTATAGTTCTGATTAGTCTGGTCAAAAACAAACAAAGTAGGCAAAGCTCAAACTCTGCTTGAAATTAATTCTCGTAGCCTTCATCAACCTGCGCACGAGCTGCTTACCAATGACAAATGCGACCCCGACTCTTAAATATTAACATGAATGACTTATCCGGCCACAAAAATCCTCTATCATGGCTTCCTCTCCATATCTAGTGGTCTTAATTGGGACATTTGGAAGTCTATCCACGTCAACTCCCGAAGCCTCGTGGAACCAGCCTTTCATAGCCTGCAGAGGTCAAAGTCCAAGCCGTCTGAAACACATCCTAGGATTCGGCCAAAATAGTTCAACCCCAATTCCTATTTTTATACGGTCTTATCTTCGAATAGCAAAGTAAAGACAACCAAACTTTTCCACCTCTCTTCCTGCTTATCTCATTCTCGTCTTCATCTCGAGACAAATGCGAAGAACCTGAAAGCAATGACTTTGAACGCCCACCACACGCGATTCGAACCATTGGGCCCTACCATCCTTTCCACCACGCGCACAAAACTTTCCCCACGCATTCTAAATGAGCCTGATTGCCCAACTCGGATGGGGAGCCCCCGTCATACGTTACGCCACCAGCAACGGTTGCTGGAGAAGCGATGGCGACGAAAGAGAGGCCGAAAAGGCGAAGGGCCCAGCGATAGCGTGTGACCGAAGCCGTGAGCTGTGGCATGGGATTTTTCTTTTCTTTTCCCCTCTTTTTTGTCTCAACTTGGGCTGGTGAGAAGGCAGGATGATTGGCTTGCAAGCTACGGCTGTTTTATGTGTGCTACTGCTTGCTGACCAATATTTGCAAATTGTTCATGCTAAAGTAGCCTGCCAAATTATGAATACTCACGTGATGAGGTCTACGTCCATCTCCCAGACACACTTTTTTTTTTTTTTTTTTTGGTTAAAGAAAGAAAGATCCAGAGATCTCGTGTAACCACTAAGAAACCCCCCTTAGCAAGTTAAGGTAGTATCTTTATGTGATGATAGCTCCTAAAGTACATAGTATAGTACTACTGTTACAGCTAAGTATATGATGTTCATTGATGTATGGTATTATTGATCTGATTTTATTTTGTTGGGTAGCTCAGTCGGTTTGTAAGGCACGTGTCATGCACCTGATCTGCTTAATTGCATATGGTATAAATTTAGTAGGATGATAGCATGCATGGTGCCGCAAGTCTAATCATAACTGATATTATTATATTATTAATCATCAAAGCTGGCATGTGTAATACGAAGAAAATGAATAGCATGTGAATGCTTCGGATCTTATCAAAAAGTTCATTCATACGGAATTTTTTATTAATTTATTGTGAAATGTTCTTATGAAAAGTTGGTACTGCAGAGCAATGTTTGGATATCGTTTTGAACTAACGTTGGTGCATCATTTTTTGTCAAAAAAAAAAAAAAAAAACATTCTCCATTTTCCATCCAAATTTATGAGCTTCACATTTGCCCCTCTCCTTCTTTGCTTTATATTTTTCTCAATTTATTTATTTTATTATTTAAAATTAATTATATTAAAATCTTAAATTTTTTGAAGATTTTTAATTTTATTTCAAATTTTTATTTTATTTAATATACTTAAATAATTTAATCTTCAAATTAGTTCAACACGAATCCTGACTATATAATTTTCATTGGGCTACGAGACTATCAAGATGTTATGTGGTCCGCTAATGTGCTTTTATTTTCAATACTTCAAAGTTTCATTATATGATAATTTTATTATAATAAATCAATCAAAATTATAGTTGAGATCCGAATTGAATCAAATTAAAAATTAAATAATTTTATTTTATTAAATAAAAAATTTAAAATAAATTAAAAATTATTTAAAAAAAATGAAAAAAAATTATATAATTAAATCTTTTACTTTTACACTCCATAAAAATAAGCAACTTCGCCCCAATTAAATTGTATCATATGTGACCAAGATTAATTAGTACCACTACTTGGTAGTGGGCCTAGTGGCAGCTAAAAAGGGCGAGGGCACGGAGCACGTGTACTTTGTGTGAAATGCACGTGAGTTATGGGTTGGATTTGTTGGAAAGACAGGAAGACCTCGACCTCGACCTCGCGACAACTCATTTACCACATAAAGGACTACGTGAAACCGACTACTAGCTGTACTCTCTCTCATTCACACCACGATTTCCACCTGTCCTCTTCTCCATCACTTTTCGTAATCAATTGGAGCACTCAATTTATTATCTCACACCACGCATCAAAGAATCTGTAGCCTAATAAGATGGTTGTTATAACGTCCCTTCTCCCTTGTCCCCCCCTCCTCTTCTCTCTCTCTCTCTCCCCCTCAACTTTGCTTCATCCTAACTAATTCCAACCTTGTTGTTAAGTCCACCTTCCAGCCAACTGCACCCATCATTGCGAACCCCCGGGTCCAGATATCCAATGCCCTTTCTGCCCCTTTGCACTATAATAATTATAATAAAAAGGAGACATGCTGAGCTACAAATAGGACCCCTCTATCTTGTATACATCAGATTAATTAGAAAGCTTTAAAACTTGCGTGGATCGCTTAAAGATCTTGAATTGAAGATTATAAAGCAATAAAGTCTGTACTTGTGTTAGCTTGCCAATAGAGGGGGGTTTAGTGTCGTCATAACTCATAAGTAGCGGCCAAGTACCACCAAACCCAACCGTGCAAATTTGGTATAACGGCATCCCCAACTCTTCCCCCCCCTTCCACTCTTTGTCAATTTAATAAGTGGCCTTCAACCGGTTGTTGGCACCGGTACCATATTCCCTTTCCTATCTGTCCAACTCCCAGATCTTCCATGGTCTCTGGGCGGCTACGTGGACTAGAATCCAGCCACTTGTACTCTCTCCAGAAACAAGTAATGCTTTCACCCCGCTTAGAAATCATCCCTGGGATGCTCCTACCGTTACGGCGTCGCCTTACGAAATCCCCACGCCAAGGCAGATGTCATTCCACGGTAGATACCGGCCCCCCTTGTCCATCCGTTACATAAGTCGGCGTCGGCGTAACAGAAAAAAAAATTATAGATAAAGATGAATGATAGGTAAAGGGCGAGAGAGAGAGAAAGAGGGTGAGTTAAATTAAATTAACTGATGCAAAGCACCGAGTGATGAGAAAAGAACCTTGGCTACCTGATAGCTACCGCATCCCAAAAGCATCAAGGAAGCATGTGCTATGCGTGTTAGCAACGGCGCTACTGGTGATGTTGGAACATACGGTGAGAAAGCGTCCCCCAAATTATGTATTTGTAGCGTTTTGATGGAAGGAAAAATCCAAGAAGCCTGCAGTGGAACTGGCCCTTGTATAGCGGTCAAAGGAAGTATAAATCTTACGATATTATAAGATGTTGTTGGGTAAGTCTTTGCGCCCCCAGACGGCCAGGGTCTCTCATGAGGCTTTTGGAAGTCTCCTCTTCTAATTTGGCACGTGGAGAGGCCACCAGATCGATACCCCGAGCGAGGCGTGGACGGCCGCCCTCTCCGGCGTGGACTCTTCCCACCTTTATTTTATATTCTTATATTCTATTCTATTCGGAGTGGCAAATCCCCAAGATAAAATCCCAAGCTTCCGACTCCTCCCCACGGAGTATATAAGTCCACCATTTTTCCCCAAACGGACCATAACAAACCCAACTCCTCTTCTTTCATCTGCTTCCCTTTCTTTCTTCTCCTACCGATGGGCATGAACCAGTGGTGCAGAGGCCGGACCATCGGCCGCGGCTCCTCTGCTACGGTCTCCCTCGCCACCGTTCCTGTCTCCGGCGAGGTCTTCGCGGTCAAGTCGGCAGAGCTTTCTCGCGCCGGGCTGCTTCAGAGGGAGCAAAGAATCCTCTCTAATCTGAATTCTCCTCACGTCGTCTCCTACCTCGGCTTCGATGTCACCTCCGAGAAAAATGGTCTCTACTACAATCTCTTCATGGAGTACGCCGCCAGGGGCTCGCTCTCGGACGAGATCAAGAAGCAGGGCGGCCGCCTCGACGAGCCGACAATCCGGTCCTACAGTTACCAAATCCTCCTCGGGTTGGACTACCTCCACTCCAGCCGCATCGCCCATTGCGACGTAAAGGGGCAGAACGTCCTGATCGGGTCCGACGGCCGCGCGATGATCGCCGACTTGGGGTGTGCACGGTGGGTGGCCGGCGACAAAGACGGTTATGACGATGATAACGGTCTCCAATTGAGGGGGACGCCGATGTTCATGGCGCCGGAGGTGGCGCGAGGGGAGGAACAGGGGATCCCGGCCGACATATGGGCGTTGGGGTGCACCATCGTGGAGATGGCCACCGGGCAAGCGCCTTGGCCCGAAGTCTCCGATCCAATCGCCGCTCTCCACCGAATTGCCTTCTCGTCCGACGTGCCCGAGCTACCGAGCTGGATCTCGGACGAGGGGAAGGACTTCTTGGACAGATGCTTGAGAAGAGATCCCAAGGAGCGGTGGACGGCGGAGCAGCTTCTGAAGCATCCGTTCGTGGCTTCGTCGGCGAATTGCCTCTCGAACTCGGATTCAACTCGCAAATGGATTTCTCCCAAGAGCACTCTCGACCAGGCCTTCTGGGAGTCGTTCTCAGACGAATACGAAGAAGAAGAAGAAGAAGAAGAAGGAAACTCATCAAACGATCCATTGGATAGAATTCAGCTTCTCGTCGGCGGTGGCGGCACCGTCAGCGGTCCAAACTGGACATGGGATGACACCTGGATGACCATCAGAACCGATGCCAGAGAAGGCGAGATCGTTCCAGAAACAGAGGAGGATAAGGTTCAGATTCCAGTGGACGAGCCCACCAGCGGTGACTCACCGACGAATTCGGGTATCAGCAGAAGCGGCGAATTTAACATCACTGGCAGCGGCGGTGGAAGCAGCAGCGAAGAATTCATCTTAAGCACTAATCACATGGATACGGAGGAGGATTACCTTCTAAATCCACTTAATTATTATAGTTTTTCCACTAACGATTTTAATTGTAACAATTCAAGTTTAGTACTCCATGATGAGGGAAGCGAGAAGCAGTTCCCCAGCTGTAAAAGAGATGTCATTACCGTCGGTAATGATAATTCTAATCCAATAAATCAGAAGCAAGATATTCTATTTGAGTTGTTAAATTGGTGCTTTCCTTTGTATCTAGTTGGCTCTTTGCTTTTGTCTTTACCTTTTTGTTCTTTTCCAAGGGAGGTTTTGACGGAAGGGTGAGGAGATGAACCGAAATTGCGAGGATGGGTTGGATACAAGGATCCGATGCAGACTCCATTGTGGTGGGGTAACTTTTTCAAATGGCTTCCACCGTAGTGCCAGCCATGCCCTCGAGGCACCGGCACTCGGGGGAATAAAGATACATGGGAGTAGGGTGTGGCACGGGGCTAGAAGAATGCTGATCATGTGAAGGGAAAGGATTACATAGGATCTTCACCTAACTTTTTAGCTAGAGTTTCACGTTGGATCCAAATAGAAGGATTTCAGCGGCCAGCCAAGGTGGCACCTAACTTTCCTCTACTGGGAGATGGAGGTGTAGGGTGACCGGTTGGCTACTTGGCTTAGCTTCATCGGTTACATAGTTGGTAGCATTGACTTGGTTGTGTCAATGTTCATAGGTTTGAATGGGTTGTTGAAGAACGGGTTAGACTTAGCCTAAATGTTTCTGCCAATATTGGAGGTCCAAACAAAGAAATATCAGCCTTACCAAAAAAACAAAACAAAGAAATATCAGTGACTCGTCATGGCATTGTAAATATTATCCTAGGAGACGGGAAAGGAATTAAAATCTATAGGATGTTAACTTTTTGGGCTATCCTAAACAAATCAAGAGATTGCTTATTAGGCAAGGCTTTTGCCCGGCTTCTAGAGTACTTTGAGAAGTCATTAAGTTTGTTGCAGCAAGAAATGGTTGGTATTTAGAAAGCATAACTTTCGAGATCAAAAGCATATATATTTTGAAGTTCTTTCTATGATTTTCTAAGTTCAATTTTGCTTTCGCCTCATTTATAATTTTCGAAGGGTTATGACATTTATTTGCATGATTTTGTACCATACGTAACCATTAAATTGTCATCTGGATCTCATTGTGGATCCTTTTTAACTTCTTAGCACAAGTTGGACATGTTAAATTTTCTCAGTTAGGCAGTCTCGACTCTTTGGTAGGTGGGATAACCATGGAAAAAAGCTCATATTTAGTGGTTTTTGACAAACATCATTTTGGTTGATGGAGTAGCCATGCATCCCCTGGTAAGGTATAAGTAGGAGAAAAATCATTTTTGGTTGGTAGATGCCTTTGAGCTTGAATTTTTCTAAATCTAAATGCTTAGTAAATGGGTTCCATTTTTATCTTTTATGTGTAAGAGTTATTCATCTCCTTCTATGATGTCAACCCATTGGATCACGCAAAGATCGCTTCAAGATCCTATATCCATAGATGGAAAAAAAAGATTAAAATACTTTGAGATCTATGTACTGTGCAATCCATTGATTGACACGGTGGAAAAAAGAAAGATCAACCATTCTGTGCAAGACAGAGATAAACTGAATCCTTAGAAAATAGACTTTTGCAAGTCTTCCTAGATATGAAGGCTGACGTAGACTATTGCAAGTCTTCCCTAGAAATGAAGGCTGACCGAGCCTTCAAGTCAACTATTGTCCCCTAAACAAAACTTTCCATTTGATATGAAGGAAAACAAGGCCCATCTCGTATGGTGACGTCAGTTCACACGTCCGCCCGAGACCCCTATCAGCAATAAGATGAAGAACTTGGGTCATGTATCGCACAGTTGAATGTTGGTGTGAAACAAAAGGGATGGACTTCGTGTTGCTTGTCTGAGTCGTCAAAGCGATCCATAAAAAACGGGTTGATATTTTTTGTAGAAGAGAGAGGTGGTTCCTTCGTTACCAAGAGAAAAGAAAGAGAGATGGTTCCTTCCCTGCTTATCCATCGCTTCTTCACTTCGTGGAAAGGTTGTCCATCCACTTGCGTCGGGGCAATCCAACAGATAAGCCGCGTTTTGGGAAGCGTAAATAGAAGGTTCTATGCCCATAAATCTACCAGTAGAACACTGATTGGGAGAATAATATTTTATGGAATCAGATGAATTAAATCATTCGAGTTTAGACACATATGCAAAAATCAGAAAATAAAATATTTAATAATTAAATAGAAATATTCATCGAAGAATCCTATGATGTTTTCCAAAGTTTTTTTTTTTTTGGTTTATTAGATATGTCAAGGAACCGTACCTTGCAAATCCATATATTACCAAAATTTTAATATAATATAATATTTTGTTATTGTTTTAATGCATTCAATATTTTATCTTAGAAAGGGAGGAAGATCCAGCTACATTACCAAGGTCCAAATATTTTGAGATGTATTATTCAAGAACCAAAATCAGAATATTTGTTTTGTTAGATAAAGGATATGCATGACCCCCAAAATTTCATGCTTATATTATTATCAACTTTCCGTGAATCTAGGGGAAATATCATGATATTGGAATCCTTTCAAGCCTCGCAAGGTAGTCACGGAGCTATAAATGGAGTTGGCTGTTCAAAAAGACCACCTCATGCAGCATTGGGAGATTGGCTTGTACGTTGAATTAATGAAGTGTTTTATTTACAATCGAAATAAAAATTGAAACGGATCGGAATTGAAATCGGAATGATCAAATTTTCTAAAATATTTAGTTTATGATCAGAATCAGAATCAGAATAAAATTTGAATCCTTAGATATGAATTAAATTTTAAGTAGATTGAATTAGAATCGAAATAAAATTCCTATCAACTAAAGATTGGGATGGGAGTCATCCATCCCATTTTGGTTCCAGACCTCAACTTTCTTCAACTAAATGCGTCCTAAAAGCAAAGAGCTAATCCAATGGCCTTTTTATCTTGTTTATTTGTGCAGACGATATCCATTCGAAGGTCTTTCTCACTTGAGCCTTCAAGTTGGTGGCTGGGCCTTCAAACAATTAACTTCCCGTGTGAAGTCGTTTGACGGCGTTTACGTCGACGAAGACGCATCCCAGAAAAAGCCTTCCAAAAGCTAGATGGAAGCTTCCGACATCTATCATGGATTTGAATACTGGGTGTGAACGGTTCCGGTAAGACTTTTCTTGGTCGTATAGTTGTAAACGCGTTTCAAAACACCATGAGCTAATACATTATTAGCAAAACAAGCCGGTGCTTCCTTCTTATCCTTCTAACCATCATCTTAAGAAAACGCACGTTCCTTCGTACAGGCTGTCCATTGCATATGCTACCTTATTTTCATTTGGTTCACAGAAATAATTTTACCTCAATTGAATATATTTTCTGAAAAACTGATGCTTGAATATAATGTACCACAGAAGGTGGATTTAGTATATTTAGTTGACTATTTGAAGGTGGCTTGAATATAATATATTTCGAAGTAACTAAAATTTTATATACCATCTTCTTTCCTAGAAAAGTTATGCGGAATATATTTTACATCCTTAATAAACCATCTATAAAGAGGAAAAACATAAAACACTATGATTAAAGGTATTTCTGGAAAAAAATCTATTTTATCTTGGTTCCCAATGGTGGAAAAGTGAGCTTTCCACATCCCACAGAGATTTCTATTCTCCATGGAAGGTGGAAAACTTATTCCTTAAAAAGATTACTTTTTTATCTATCTAATTTGTAGCTTTCAATCAAACATAAGTTATTTTGTTATTTTTCCATTAACCACACTCTCTTCCTTCCTCTTCCTGTGAACCAAACAAGTCCAATGAAGAGGCATATAAGTCTAAACTCATGAGTTTTACTAGTGGAATACTCAAACATATAGAAAGTTTTCATAGGAAAATTGGCTAGAACAACTTTGCTTCAAGATTGTCTAGCTTGTTAAGAATGGCATAAATTATTTTTCTTCTTTCCTCCTTTTTTTTTTTTTTTTTTTTTTTTTTTTTTTTTTTTTTTTTTTTTTTTTTGTGGTTGGCGGGAGAACATGTGACCCTTTTCATCAAAAAAAAAAAACACGTGTACTAGCTTCAATGTATTACAGAGGTTGGTTGGCAGAGGCCGCAAGAGATTGGATTCTAGTGCCCATAACAAGCACGTGGTAGAACCCAAAGTGGCATACCTCAATCAATATAAAACCACTCAAAAGAAGCGTGACCGAATTCATGTATGAACCCGTATCTTGCGATTTTATCATGCTTAAAAAATCACAAAGAACTGGATCCACTATTGTGGTCAAGCGACCAGCATCCCACGTGGTTTGTTAATCTTTACTTGGTACCCTTCTGCCTTGACTATGTGATGGCAAGAGGCGGCAAAAAGTGACGATCAACCAAGTTTAAGTGAAGGTTTCGTTAGTGGTTGAGATTAGATGTTTTGATCTATTCTAAAAACAATGCTTTAAAGAGTGAGAATTTTGACCCAACCCCCACTTGTAAGGGGAAGGTTTGGAGGAATCATGTAGGGTTGAATAGGTTAGTCTGAATTAAACTAAAAGAGACTAGTAAGATACATGATTTTCCATTTTTATTAAAAAACCTAAATTATATTCACCTAATCACATTGCAGGATCGGGTCAAACCAAGATTGGATCACGTGAAATAAGCTACGAGTCAATTGAGTCCTATTTGATCAGCTGGCCTGCAATTCAAAGCTTGCCTTTGATATTTTTCTTGAAACAACCTCATGTCTAACTTAACCCACGTATTACCCTTTAATAAGTCAGAATTATCCAGCGCACGATCCACTCAATAAGTGAAATACATGAGATAAAGTCTTTTATCATGAAATTTTTATGTGAATTAACAAATACCCTCTTGTTCAGTTATTGAATTTTTCCTACTTTCATTCATAACTTATTCCGGTCCATTAGGAAACTTTGGACAGGCTTTGGCTACACCTAGGACTCAGAATGAATCGCGCGTGCATATCCATTCTTGTTTGATGAATACAAAATCATATATTTGTTAGACACTAAAATTCATATCTATATTTGTTTAAATGAATAGAAAATAAATTGGATAATGTCATTTCAAATAAAAAAAATAGATACAAATTAGATATTTAACTTTCATGAATGATCAAATCAAAGATATCCAAGATAAATCAAGGGTGCGTTTGGTTAGCCATTAAAAAAATATTTTTTTTTATTTTTTAATTTTTAAAAAATAAAAATTAAAAAATAATATTTGTTAATATCATGAAAAGTAAAAAATAAAAATAATTACTTTATATACAAAGCAAAAAAATTTTATTTATCAAAATTTATTTATTTATTTATTTTTTTTGCTTTCCTACGTGTAAAATACCAAATCAAAAAGTAAAAAGTCCGAACTCCCTCATCGAACTCTTCACCTCCCCACCCTGTTCTTTCTCTCTTCCCGAATTCTTCTCCCTCATCGAACTTTTCACCTATCATTTTCAAATGTTGCTTTTTGCTTTATAGTAACGTAGTTATCAAAAATATTTTTTACTTTTTTACTCAATAAAAAATAAAAAAATATTTTTTTAAATTTAAAATCAAAAAATAAAAAATATAATCAAAAGCACTTTAAACTAAAAATATATTGATATCCTCACTAATTTCCTTTCACAACTACTAAATAAGATTGCATAAAAATCAAATATTCAGATTACGTATGTATCTTTTCTTTTAACAAACATAGATATGAATGCCAGTGGACTATTAAAATTTTTACCAAATCTGGAAAATTCAGGTACAGGAATAGAACTAAACAAATATCATCCCCTACCCAAACCCAGCCCACTGATATCCCATGCTCGTGCAGGTGAGCATACACAAGGACACGGGGACACACACACACACACACCCACACACACACACAAAGAGATGTTAAAATCCTATTGGCCAAATTAATGGTAGAGCTTATAAATCAAGTCTGCACGTTAATCATGATTTATAGTACATAAAATATCTATGAATAAAATATAATATGACTCAAAGATCTGCTAGTCTACATCATAGGCACAATTGCACTATACAAATAAAGTTAGCGTGCAGATTTTCATCATAAATCATATAAATTGAGAACCCAAAACATCTTTCAACACAAAACTTATTCACCTAAAAACAAAAATTCAACTTCTTAAATGCTTCTAAATCCTGAATCAAATTAAAATATTCTATTATTCAATTGAAATTTTTCATTTCCCTAATAACTTGGTGTAGCAAATTCCCGGAGCATTTAGTTTGGTATCTAAGTAAGGTAGATGTTGTAGATCGCCATTGAAGTGCATCCTAACGAAACGAGCCTTTGTCTCCAACGACGTAATCTGAATTTGAGTCACGATAAATATCAAATTTCGATTAAATGTTAGAACCAAATGACTGTTGGATAGAATGTATCTTAACGGATATCTAAAAACGACATCTAATCTATTGATCCTCGATGATAGTGGAATGACATACTTATATATTGAGTTCACCTGTACGGTGAGAAAGAGACCGTCTATTCATCCAAATTCGATTTCAAATCAAACATTCTTCAGTGAAGGTTGGGATCCTATGATCATGTCCAGAAGAAGTAGATGCGTTGGATCGTCCTCCTCGAACCCCCCAATTGTTTTAGCAAAAAAAAAGAAAAGAAAAGAAAAGAAAAGAAGATGTTGTAGATCACGCTTAATTGTATAATCTACTATTTCATAGTCTGTCAGTATTTTTCAATTTACCAGAACTGCTCTTTCAAGACATGCCAGATACAACCTGCCCCTGGATGGTCATTGGATCATTTGCTTCCCAGCTCACCCGCTTGACGAGCGTATGATCATTGTACATGCACGTCCTAATACAGCCTCCTTTCTGATAGAGGTACCGTTTGAAAGTGGTGATAACACGCCATCTTGCCGTAACAAAATTTGTTGAAACAATTTTGTATAAATAAAACCATCGCACAAGAAGGCACCAATGTATCAATTTAATAAAACTTTAAATAGTCGTATCAAATATTTTTGAATCAAATTCTGGGAATAAATTTGATGGTTTCAAAGTCAAATCACCCATTTCTATTCACCGAAACTGTGTCTCTAGACAATCTCAAGTGCAGGGTGCTTAATCTAGAGGCCTACTTTCCCCCATCAAAATTTACCTTTTTGCTTACAACTGAAGCTTAATCTGCAAATATCTTCCATGACGGATGATCAATGTTCATTGCTCAAAGATTAAACAATAACCACTACTAAGAAATTTCTGTCATTGATAACACACACACACACACACAGAGTAACCATCAAAGCCTAAATAATCAATGAATATCAATAGTCAGTCAAAAACTAGCTTTATTTATTTCAAGAATTTAGCACAACGAATTTAAGATTACCACAGATAAGAGGAAAACTTGCAAAATTTTCTTCAATGAAACAAGAGCAATACTTAGCAGCTAAAATCAAGCCACAGAAACTAAAATAATAGATGGTTAGGCAACAAAAACAGGAAGATAAGGCTCTTTATTTTGGTAATTGGAGCATAAGGGTTTTACATAAGGCATTTAAATGTAAAAACAATGCTAGTTGCAGGTACACAAACAATACTAACTGCTCACAAAGTCCATGATCACGAAGCTCCAAATAATCTGGCCCTAAAGCCCAGGTAATTAAAAAGAAAAAGAAATTCAAATAAGAACTCTTCAAGAAAAAAAATGTTCATCTTCATTTCAATCCTCCCTCCTCCAAACTGCCATTACCTCTTTTTTATCCAATATCTTCACTCTTCTTTCAATCGTTCCACCATAAATTTTAGAGTTCGCACCAAATCATCTTTCATTTCACATCCTTCTTTATTCCCTTCAAATCCTTCTTCACTATTTTCATAACCCTATTTTCCATACACAATCCATCACTTATTTTTCTTATTCATAGTCATGTTCAGGTATAAACCTTATGCCATCTTAATTTTAACATTCCTTTGGACCACCACTTTGACAGCCCCCTCCTCTACTTGCTTCACTGTCTTCCCGAAACCCTTGATCTCGAAGCCCAACTTCAATAACATCTAGTAGAATTCATATAGGAAAATACTGTGCAACTCAACAATTCTTGCAAGTGGTGAGTGATTCCTCATCAGATCTATTTCATAAAGACCACTGTCCTAGTAGACCATGACATTTAAATGATATCAGAGAATATTGATGAAATGGACAAGGGACCCTGAACATATTTGTGTATTTAGACTACATGAACAAGAAAAAAACCCTACTTGCAAGTCATTAAAATAAAAAACTAAGGACACAAGGCAAAAAAAGGTTAGATAGAAGATATTGTTTGGGTTTCTTGACCCTATATAAATTACCCAAAATCTATCTAATAGATAACCAATGTCGGACCAAACACACGCCTACATGGGTCCTTACATACTTTCCCTTTTAAGTCTAAACATCTTCTACAAACTAAGAGTCTAAATCCATTCAAATCCAATCACAAGTACTACAAATCTAATCATAATATCACTATCAACATATGGTTAACCCAAATGGACCCATACTGTAACGTTCTCTAGTCCAAATAGGTTATGGACCGAGTCCACTCTAATACTATTTATAATAATTTAGGACCTCACCCAAAAAGGCTAACCAGAAACTATTGTTTGATTTACTTGGCTCCATATATAAGCACCCAAGATCTACTCAATGATAACTGATATGGGACGAAATATACATCCGAATGGATCCTCATAGAACCATAATTAAGCTAACAAATAGCTTTTTTAGTGCAATATATGATGCATTGCTAGCATGGACCATTAACATAGCATGTCCATAAGTAATCATTGTATAGAAGTGAATGTCATTTGACTATGCAAAAAGCAAATGCAAATGGATATTTTGGAAGCTTGTTTTTAAAAACTAATTATGACAAAAAACCTAAATATTTGCATGGTAATCCGATGATATACAGCGCCTAATATTCATAATCTGTTAGGTTATTCTGAAATAGGAAAATAATAATATTGGAACATCAGGAAACTACAAGGAAAGCAAACTCATGAAAATATGCATTTTCTACCCACGGATAAAAATTAACTTGTTCAGGTGTATAAGACAATTTTCATAATCATTCACAGCCAGAAACCAACATTTTCTTCTATCTACAATAGTAAGCTTGCATAGTGCCAGGACCTTGATATTACAAATACTTATTGTTAATCAGGACATGTCATGCTGCACCAATAGAGTCTTCAACACTAATCATCATCCATTCGCAACTTCTAACAATTAAATAGTGAACCTTTGAGTCATATAAACTGGTGAATTAGCGCCCGTCAGATGTTTGTGAACGTCGAAACACTTAGCATAGAATTAATTGACAACTTATTTAATCTGATGGATAAAATGCAAATATTCATATCTTGAAAAACTCAGGGCCTACTTATCAAAAAACTCAAAAAAGAAAAATAAGCTAGATTGAATCACATGTACGATAAAATCCTTTAGTTTTTTAAATTGTTTGTACAATCTTGAGAGCTTTTGGAATCAAAGATTTATTGCTTTCAAAAAAGGGTGAAAGTAGAAAGAAGGAATAGCAGAAGTTTTGTGCAAATTCCACATTCAAATCATTTTTCCTATGGCTTTTCACTAATTAGTAGAGAAACAAAAACACAAAAACAAAACGATGACAAACAGGTCGTCGGTGGGCAGTTGCAGCTCCCACATTGTGATTGATATAAATTCTTAGCAAGCGAAACACTTACATCATCAGTATGCTTAACACTCAGTCTGCAAGCACTAGAAGCTCCAATTGATCTCAACAATTAGTATAGCAATTTGATTTTGACCAAAAGATATGAATAAAGGAGAAAAATGAAGGAATGGAAAATCAATGAAAAGAAAAAGGGCTCTGTCTCTAAACGCAGGTCTATCAAACTGGAACAATAAATAGTAGAAAAAGTGAAACCTGTAAAAGAGGACTTGACACCCCTTGATTTGTAACAAGTCCAGCATCAACAATTAGCTCCAAAGCTGCATAGTGAGACAATCAGTTACCAACTCCTTCAAGAATCCATCACTCAGTTTCCTTCCTAACTTTACTCTTCTTAATCCTCTTCATGTCCAGCCCCCCAGTCTTCTCCATCTTATTCTTCCTCTTCTTCGATCCATCATCCTTCGTCTTCGTTACCAATTTTATCCTCTTTTCCATGTCCGATTCATCACTTTCATTCCCTTCCTCGTCGCCAACTACATCAATTCTATTATCTTCATCCCCATCCTTTATGTCAGCGCCCTCCTCCTCTTTTTCCTTCTTCTGAAGTCCCTGGATGTTGAGACCCGTCTCCGGCATGGCCTGGTAGATGGGCAGGGCCAGAGACTCTGTCGCCTTGACGTGGAGAGACCGGACATTGGCCCACTTCTTTGGCACATACCCAATAACACCTTCTATGCCGGCCATCACATTGTCCACGATCTCATCCCGGTCCTGCGACGCCCTTCCCACCCTGACCACGCTGCAGGTGCCCGACCGGAAGTAGAGCAGCGTGGAAAGGCACACCTTCCGGAGCTGCTCCGGCCACGACCGGCGGGAGAGGTCGAGGGGGACGGGATTCTTCTTCTTCTTGAAGAAGTGCTTGCCGAGGAGAGAGGGGAGGAGGGGAATGATGCGGCGGTCGGCGAGGAAGAGGTCGTGGGAGTCGGCGAGGGCGCGGCGGGCCTCGAAGGGACGGTACTCGGATCGGAGATCGGAGAGGGAGAGGACGTCGGCAACGGGCAGGGAGAGGGAGCGGACGAGGTCGCGGGCGGCGGCGGGGGGGAGGGGGGACTTGGGGCGGTCGTCGACGAGGAGGCAGACGGAGGCCGAAGAAAAGATGGGGTGGGGGAGGGGGACGCGATAGGCGGTGGTGCGGCCCTTGTGGGGGACTTTCTTGAGGGTGAGGACCAGGTAGAGGAAGTCGTCGTCGGAGTCCAGGAGCTGGGCCTTTCGGTTCTGCTTCTTCGCCCGGGCGCTGATCCACTTGAGGAGGGCGTCGACGGCCCTCCTGGCCGTGTCTCTGCTGACCCTGGATTTGGGAGTCTGCTGCTGAGAGGAGGAAGACATCGGCGGTTGACGGAGGACGCGAGGGTTCGCAAGGAAGCGTTTTAGGCTTTCAGGTCCCAGTTTCTAGGGTTCTTTCTTGGGTTATGTACAAAAGAAAAATTAGGGTTTCTAAGGTTTTGCCTGTAACCTGCTGTTCAGAACGGGCCTTCCGAATTTGTACCATATGTTTTTCAAGAAAAGAGTTGAGTTATTTTTTAACTACATATACTTGGCTAGCAAACATCAATAACAACACAGGCCATATCTAATTGAAATCTGGAGAAAGAATTAAACAACAAAAAAACCATTTAGCCTCTTTATCATGTTCGTGTGTATGATTGTGCTTTTTGATCTTTCCAATTAACACTAACCATTGCTTGCTGCTTAGGGCAGACTCTTAGGATCCTATGGAGAAGTTCATGCAAAAAGGGGAGTTGTTCACAGGATTCACTTGGAGAAGATCTGCTTAAGCTTGATAATGGAACAAAATCATCTTGTGTTGATCACCTGACTTGACCAATTGAATCTAAGAACCAAGACCAAGCTGCAATTTGAGCTAGCTGGCTAGTGACTACTTTGCACACATCTCTTAAATGACACCGGCTCTCTAATTCAGTGTGATTAAGCTGCATTGTTCGATCCAGATCAAAGTAACTCTTGGTTGATCAAAGTCTATTGATCAAACCAAAGAGGCCAGTAACAGAGGTGGTATATCTATTAAAATACAAAAATTATGAAGAAAAATCTCATCCTCCATATATTTTTGAAATAACAATCAGGATGAATGAGTACATGATGATGAATCCCAAAAAAAGGCTTAAGCCTAATTGCTAATAATGCTTATGCAGGACCTAAGACAATGTAGAATCCTTTTAGATATCTAGTGTATCATCGTCTGAATAAATTATGGAATCTCCCGGTGCTCTGTAACCTCATGAAAGAAAATAATTTAAATAAGAACACATACCGCCACCTAATGGCTTAACAAGCTCATGTTCTCACGATAAATTCCTATATAACTCATCAATTTTACTCATTACCCTGCTAACTGAAAAAATCATGTTTTAACACAGTCCACTGATATGGCGAGTTCGTGATATATATTGCATAACCTATTATTAGAGGGAAATCAGTCCTTTACGTATCATAGAGGTGGTACAATTTCGATCCATTAAATATGACTATCTCTTGACATGTCCCATCGCATTGGATGCATAAAACAAGTATGTTATAAACGAATGCTTGTCCTGCATTAGCATTCATGTTCTTTTCTATTCTTGATTGTTACAATGCTGATCATCTATCAAATAGTCATCAATTGATTGATGGAGCTCATCCAAGTTAAAC
Organism: Elaeis guineensis; assembly: GCF_000442705.2. Lineage (NCBI taxonomy): Eukaryota > Viridiplantae > Streptophyta > Magnoliopsida > Arecales > Arecaceae > Elaeis > Elaeis guineensis. The sequence continues at coordinate 93,013,149 of NC_025999.2, read as the reverse complement.
CATTGAAAGGAAAAAAAAAAATGAATAAGTTAGAATGGTTTGATCATGACCAGCAACAATTATGGACTCATTTGGTTTGCATAAAAAAAATTTCTCATTAAATATTTTTATAAAAAATGATTATTAAGAATATAATATTTGAAAAAAATAATTTTAACATGCATAATTAATCATTAAAAAATGACATATTTCATAATGTTTTATATTTAGTTGAATATTTATTTTTTTGAAAAATTTTAGTATATCCTAAATAAAGAAACAACGTTATCCCATTCTAATCTTTTAAGGATATTATTGAAAAAAAAATATCAATTTCCTTCTATATCCCATATGAATTTCTCTTTCCTATAAAATGTGATAAGTTTATTCCCAATATCTTTTCTAATATTTTTTTAAAACTTTAATCAAGTAAAAGAATTTTATTTAATTTTATTATTGACCATATTCACCTATTCTATTCCCATTGTGTCTGTTTGATACAAGATGATCTTTGAAAAATACAAATACCATACTCCATGCTCCCAGAGTTATATGTACAATATGTTTTAAATATGTTCTCACGAAGTATCTGAAAAATAAAGGTTTTTCAAATAAAAAGCAAATATAGGCCGTCGTCGAGTCGAGCAGGAGGGGTGCCGCGACATAGAAATCTCATGCTAGTACGTTACAAACGATCGCAATCCCTCATGCGTCGGTTGCCAGGGGGGACAGGCCACGCTCGCTTAAGAAAGATATTTGTTTGGAGTAACGGACTGGCGTCTCCATCCTGGTCTCTGGCGAAGATATTTGTTTGCTCCCGCTCTCTGGAACGGATCACCAGCGCGCGGCTTCCTCGGGAGCGTGTGAAAAGGGCGCTTAACATAAGCATGCTGGTGAATTCGTCCACGCGCCCGCTTTCCCCGCAGTCGCCTGCGATGCCGCCACCACGCGCTGGCGCCCAACGGCCCCAACCCCCATCTTCCATCTCCTTCCCCAGAGCAATGGCTCCCTTCCTGCTCTCCCCCTCCTTCACCAACCCCGCATGAGCCCTCCCACACCTTCCCCTGGAAAACCTCGCACATCACCCTCGCTCCCATGTTCTCGGGCGCCCGGCATTCCGTCGAACGACTGTTAGTCCCCGGACATGGAGCCGCTGTGCGAGTTCTGCTGGACCCAGCGAGCCCTCGTCTACTGTAAGTCCGACGCCGCCCGCCTCTGCCTCCCCTGCGACAGCTTCATCCACTCCGCCAACGCCCTCTCCCGCCGCCACCTCCGTGCCCTCATCTGCGACCGCTGCCTCTCCCAGCCCGCCGCCGTCCGCTGCCTCGACGACCGCCTATCCCTCTGCCAGGACTGCGACTGGGGTAGCCCTGGTTGCCCGGGCCCCGGCCATCGCCATCGGCGCCACACCGTGAACTGCTACTCCGGATGCCCCTCCCTGCCCGAGCTCTCCCGGATGTGGTCCTCTGTGCTGGACATCCCCCCGGTAAGGGGTAAGGCCGGCGGGCCCGGGATGGTCACCATCGACGAGAACAACGCGAGCACCTGCTGGGAGCCCGGGGAGGACGCGAGCTCGGTTGGGTTGCCTATGGTCGGGATGTTGGGTGATCTGGAGCCCTGCGCTAAGTTCGACCCCTGGATGGCTTCATCGTCTTCTATGATGCCGGAGATCGGCTCCATGACGCCGTGTGGTGGGGAGCAACAGGGCCTCTTTCATAAGGAATCCAACGTGCCCAAGGTGAGCTTTTTAAATATACCCATCTTGTCTGTCAGGCAGTTACTACATAGTAGAGGTGACCAAAAAGAAGCCCTGATGCGCTAATGGAATATAGATGGCATAGTCATGATTTTTTTTTTTTTGATCGAAATATAGTAATGTGTTTTTAAACTTTTACATTTATTCAATGTGCCTAAACCTGTTAGTCTGCATTATGGACTATAGAAAATGATTAGTGAAGCAATGCTTAGAAAGTTTATTCCAATGCTGCAGTTAATATTAATTGAAAGTTAATTCTACTAGAGCTTCCATTTGTGCAGCTTGGTTGTCCTCCTTTCAGAGATCTTGGGATATGTGATGAGGATGAGCTTTGTGAAGGTTTTGGAACTGGGGATCGTGGCTTCAGTAATGACAATAATGAGATGTTTGGCTGCCCACAGAATCTTCCTAGATACCCATTTCAAGAGGCAGGTTCAGATGGATTTTTAACAGAGAAGAACTTCTCCGTTGCAGATTCAAATGGTCACATTGATCATGCTGTAGAGGTTAGCTTGCATCCAGCTTTAATCATCAATCGTAGTTGGTCTTTTAGTTTATATCTACTTTCCTTAATTCATACTATGAATGTTGTCCTTGACTTCTACTTCCGTTGCTGCTCAAAAACCTCATGAGAAAAATTGCTTTTCTACCAAATAACAAGTATAATGTCTTATTTATGTTAAAGGTGCTGGTTAATTCAGGTTGGTGCATGTAGCTTTTTATAGCTGCAGCATAATCTATTGTAGACTTAGACACTAGGTTTCATTTGCCAATCCAACAAAATAGCCTGCCTCTCAAACAACTGTTGTAAATGTAGAAGAAAAGATCTATCACTAGTTTGTTAAAGATAGGGTATGAATATAATGGCAAAGATGTGCTTGTTCCCCTCAAAGTTTGCTCGCACATGATTGCAGTCAACTATAGTAAGGAAGTTGCAATAATTCAGTAACATGTTAGTATATTTGCAGGTACATTTATGAATTGCCTAGTAACTTTGTGCCCATGTTACCCAGACTCTTTGGTTACCAAAGTATCCGCACTTCACACCTATAAATGGGTATTTTATGTCTTGATTTTATCATTAGCCATTTACCACATTTTCATAGCATCTAAAATCACCAACAGATCTGGCTTTCTTGTTTCTGATACAGAGGCAGAGTAACCCTGCTTGTGATATCTTGTGCATAGATCTTGCATTCTTATTGATTTTACTGTAGTGGAGAGTATTTAAACAGAAACAATTCATTAACCTCAATCTTCTAGACATCTGTATCTTTACCTGGATGCCTTGATCAATCTTTGCTGATTAAAATTTCATGCTTGCCAAAAAGTTTAAATGGTGTGCCAGATCTAACAAAGGAAAGTAAGCATGTGCATTCATCAGTCTTCTATTTTATAACCACTTTCATTGTTTGTGTCAACTTGTGGCTATTTATGGTTTTAAAAGTATTTCAATCTCTCTGTCCATCATTCAGTTTTCTTCTATATTTTTTTCCTAATTTTCTGGCATTCTTATTTTGGAAGTGGACCCAACTGATTAACTTCCGTGGTGTATGAAATACCCATTGCTAAATATTTAATTACTCTTACATGCTTGTTCTTTTGGATTCAGGTCAAATGTTCAGAAGTATAGCCTACATTTTTTTCCTGTAACTACTTTTGAATCATTGACCCTCCATAAAAGAACCAATCTGATAAAGAAATGATGTTAATTCACATCATGTATACATCAATCAGCTCTAAAATGACAAAGCTTAGGTGCTTTTTCCTATGGTCAGTAAATGCCGTTTTAAATCTTGTATGCTAGGCTTTGTCCTCTGGGGTTATAGAATTTGCTGGTAGTCATAGAATAATAGAGAGTACCTGGTAATTTATATAGTAGTAGTTTCTGATCTGTTTTCAGTATTTGTCACTTTGTGAATCGTACAGGTATCTTCATCAGTACAACATGATTGCATGACACTTCAGTCTTCACGCATGGTCGGGCCAGCTGGTGCTGTGCAGGCACTGAACAGCAATCCAGATCAACTGTTATTAAATTTTAACGGCAACAGAAATGTCAGTTTATATTTCCCTTCTGGAAATGTCTGTCCAAATATATCTCTTTCACTGTCAAACCTAACTGGTGAAAGTAGTGCTGCCGATTACCAAGACTGTGGAGTATCACCAATGTTTCTCACAGGTGAATCACCATGGGATTCAAATCTTGAAACTGGCCGTCCACAAGCAAGGAATGAAGCAAAAATGAGATATAATGAGAAAAAGAAAAGCCGACTGTATGTGGTTTCACTTTATATTAGCTAATTAGCCAATACTTTTGTGACTCTTTGTATGCCATTTATAGTTATAATGATAGTTTCCCTTTCTTTGGCTCCTAACTTTCCATCTACTCTAACTAGTTATTTAAGTAATCCCTTCTTCAATAATATTAGTAGCAGTGTAGGAGTTTCATGTTGATGTTGATTTCTTTTACAGGAGGCTGGGAACAAAGTTCTAGAAATTTTAATGCAATTGGATATGGACATACCATATGTAGCATAAATATGACAACTGATCATATGAAGCTTAACAATACTTTGCCACTTTGTGTCTAGTACATAATAAGCAATTAACAAGAGAATATAGTGTTAACATTAACTTTTCCTAAGAAATTTCAACTGCCTTTGGACTTACAAGGTCCATTCAGAGGGTTGCATGTACAAATGCGTAATAGAATTATTGGCTATATTTGAAATGTCATTGTTACTTTATCTCCTTTTTCATGGGATATTGATAGTCATTGTGAAGGAAATGGATAAGGCATCTTTGTACTTTTCAAATGCATACATGTTGGTAGGGTAAGATGAATGGATGCAACATAACTAATTCGGTAAAGAATCACATAGAAGTCTATTTTCTTAATGTATGTCAATTCCAGATTTGCATTTATTTTGTTTTGATAGAATACAGGAATATAATTTTTAACCATGCTCAAGTTGAATGATTTGAAACTTTTCATGTAATGCTACATGTTATTTTTTCAAAGTCATCTCTACAAAATCTGTTGCTTCTTTTGTAAACCTTTATTGTGGAATACCTTCACTAGATAGTTGCGTGAGACATTGTTGGTCCTAGAAATACTATTTTACATATTCTTGTATTTTACTAATGCTATCCATGTTTTAAATCCCTTGGGATAGGGGTGTCTTGGTTTCTTTATGGAATGGGACGCCACTGTCCCACCTTGTCTCGACGGTAGTCCGGGTTGAGAGTCCTGTAGATACTCTCCTCTTTCCCTTTCTTATTTCCTCTCCTTTCTTTTCTGTTTTTATTTCTTTCTTTTTCTTCTTTCTTGCCTCCCTTTTCTTTACATTCCTTTCCTTCCTTTTCCATCTTCTTTCTTTTCTTATCCCTTCCTTTGCTTCTTTCTTTATTTCCTTTTCCTTCTTTCTCTTTCTTTTCTTCGTTATTTTCTTCCTTTCATTCTTTTTCTTCATCCTTCCTTTCTTTCTTTGCTTTTTCTTCTTCTTTCTTTTCACTTTTTCTTTTCTTTATCTTTCCTTCCTTTCTTTTCTCTTTTCTTCTTCTTTACCCACATGGATGAGGTTCAAAGTCCTTACCCTGTCTTGGTCCCGTTTTCTCATAGGAATAGGATGGGATGGCCGAGATGATCCATCCCATTGGGACTTAAAACTTTGAATGGTTTACCATAAATTGTACACACATACTGCTTGATAGAGCCATGGCCCATTTTTTATACTTAGACTTTGGTCCTTGTTATTAAGTTGTTGCATTATCTATCCATTGCTTATGTTTCAAGATAGTGAATAAATTCACATCAATTTTGGACAATTGCAAAAACATCAAAGTTTTTTTATGCAAAATTTTCTTATCATTTTTTAGCTTAATCGAATAGTTCATCCCACTAGAGCTACCTCTGCTCTCTTCTTCATCTTCTATCACCCTGAATCCCTTTGTGAAGCATTCCTTTGCAAACATCGGCCTGGTTTCTCCTTTTGATGGGCATTTTGTTGGAGGTTATGACTTCGAATCCTCTTTATGCAAATTATTTATTTAATTAGTCTGATTATTGTCTTGACTCTTTCCAGTTATCATGGACGAGGGGGCGTCGAGCTTGATATACACTTTTGACCCATTCTTTATTAGCTCAAGCTTTTGGGGTCCATTGGTTAGCACAATTATGCTATTTTTGTTGTTCATGAATTTTGTGGGATTTGTACTACAGCGGAATCTGAATGTTTATTATGAGAAGTTTCCATTCGTATATGTTCTTACTGATGCATCACCTCAGCTGCCCGTCCTATATCTTCTTAAATGCTGTCTTGCTGCCCCGTCATATTATACCTGATGGTCATGTTGGCTTATTGGCTTCTCTGCATCAATTCAGTCTTTTATGGATGCCACCTTATCTTCCTTCTGCAATTTATTTTGGTTGGCATTGTCTTTTTTGTGCAGTTGAGTTTTCTCCTAGCCTTGTATTGTTTATGCAATGCATGTGGTGAGCCAATATGTTAGGGCGTCTTGCTATGTTCATGATGTAGTTGTCTTGCACAATGCACATCAGGGGACCCTTGCTTTTCTCTTCTGCTTTTGAAGTAGAGTTTGTAGCCTTCACTATTGTTAAATAGGTGGGTGATGCTATTGATTTAATGATTTACTTTAGTCAAGATTTTAAATCCTGTGGGACAAAAGTGTCTTAGATTCTCTATGGAACGGGACATCTCGTTGTCCCATTCCATCCCCGATCATGCATCTCATTCCATCCCCGATCATGCATCTCAGAGGATATCCTTTTTTTTCCTTCTTCTTTCTTTTCTTTCTTTCTTTTTTTCTTTCCTTTTTTCTACTTTCCTTTCCTTTCTTTTCTTTTCTTTTTCTTTCTTTTTCTTCTCTCTTCCTTTCTTTTTTTAATTTTTCTTCTTCTTTCCTTTCATTTTTCCCTTTTCTTCATCTTTCCTTCATTTCCTTCTTACCTATTTCTTCTTCTCTCCTTGCAAGAATGGGTTTCGGAGTCCCGAGCCTGTCCCCGTCTCGTTTTCTCATAGGAACGGGACGGGACAGTTGGGATGCCTCCTGTCCAGCGGGACATAAAACCTTGCTTTTGGCTTGGGTTTAGGGTTCTAAATTTCTGATAGTTTCATCTTCTAGAAGGGCAACAACTAGGACACTATTTTCCAACTTCCAATATATCTAGATGCCATGCAATAGCCCAAATTGTTTGAGCTTCATTTGGTTTTTTCCTGAATTAGCTGGAATGATATTATATTGTTTTTCAATATTCCATGAGTGCAAATATCGTGGCATTGTTTCACATATCTCTGCATGGCACTTTAGTCATCCCCTTATTGCATCTATTATACAGAGCATTACTTAAGGCATTTTCATGAAGATATTTGCATGTGTTTTGCATATGTAACTGATGGCATTTGTTCCTCAGGTTGCAGATGTAATAATATATTTCATGTTATGATTATCAGAAACAGTTTTTAACATTCTAACCAGTTTTCGATATGTGTAATTTTTAGGTTTGGGAAACAAATTAGGTATGCTTCACGCAAGGCCCGAGCAGATACCAGAAAGCGTGTAAAAGGTAGGTTTGTAAAGGCTGGTGAGGCTTATGACTACGACCCTCTTTTAGCAAGAAGCAACTGAACTAATTTCAAAGTTCTATTTCCCTTTGCAAAGCAACAGGTACTTGGCTCAGGTATCATAATGTTCTTCCATTATGAAGTTTCATTTGAATTTTATAGACCGGTTCAGTCTACAGAGAGCTGAACTTCTATTGCATAAACGCTGGCCATTGTTGTTTGCTTGATGAACCTCTTCCCACTTAATAGGATTCAAAGTTATCTGATATATCATTTTTTTTTCTGCCTCTACAGAAGCTTTAGAGATGACAGTCGATGACCGGAGTTCCGCATGAGATTCTTTTGGAAGTTGCTTGCAGACAGGATAACGTTAATTTTTCTAGCTTCTTTCTTTCTTTTGTTCTTCAGCATTCATTGAACTCATACAGAGTTCCCTCTCTTGGCTCAAGAGAATGCAGCCAATTTTAATAAGTCTGTCTGTGAGTAATGGAAAACCCGTGCTTAATAAATGCAGTCTATTCTTCGAATTTAATAAGATGCATCTGAATTCTTTAACAATGTCTTTGTAAGTGCTAATTTTGAGTTCTTTTTGTTGCTTACCGGATGTCATCTGATGCATTTCCTCTAGTGAGGAGAAAATTTTATTTTGGCAAAGAACTTGATAATTTGTTGCATATTAATATCGCATTAAAAGAAAAGAAAAGAAATGTTCTTCAATTTTTATTGATAAGAGGAATATCTCAAGAGAACTTTTTAAATCAAATTATACATTCATATATGTCAAGAAATCTGATAAGCATTGAAGAATATTGTGGTGGTCAATTTCTTGTTGCGTCTGTCGTCGGAGGAGAACATCTGCAAAAGAAGTCTATGCTGATCGAAATTATGTTCGACGAAAATCCTTCGATGCTTAAGTCAGTAAGAAGTGGTGAACAACAGATAAAGTTTTCAAAGAGACAGAGTATTAGTCCAGAAGTATCTTACCAATGCTATTCATTTGCTTCTTTTTTATAGACGAGTTATTAGTAATCGTTTGTAACGGTTAGGTACGTGAATTTTACTTATTTCGATACTGTGATCATGGAATGGACAGTTATACTCACTACTGATCATAGTATGTGGTCATTATGCGCTTTCTGTGCTGGTGATTTTTGATGTACCGACTCTATGTCGGTAGTCTGAGTGTGTTAACTATATGCCGGCAATTGTAAAAATCCGAATCACCATCGGTTGGTAATTCTGATATGCTGATGGTCATCAATCATAAAGTCAGTTAAGTCACCATGGTTGAATTGTATTTGTTAGGAAAGTTGAGAATAGCCGACTGTTGGTCGACTTACTGACTGATAGTCAGTGGTCTGTGCCTATCAGGTCGATTGAAAGTCGGATGATGTGTTGATGGTCATCAATCATAAAGTCGGTTAAGTCACCATGGTTGAATTGTATTTGTTAGGAAAGTTGAGAATAGCCAACTGTTGGTCGGCTTACTGACTGATAGTCAGTGGTCTGTGCCTATCAGGTTGATTGAAAGTCGGATGATGTGTTGTAATTGAGACGAAACTCATTCTAGAATGTAGCTTTGATGGTTTATCATCCATAATCGATAGATATCTGATCGGCCAAATACGAATCGAAAAAGCAAACTGAATTATCCCAATAGTTGCCCCTCACTCCCAAATTCAAAATGATCTGACATGTAAATTGACACATGATTTGACATATTAGATAAAAAAATTATCACATGCTATCTCGAACCTTGATTTGAAAACAGTAGACCTTCAGGTAGAGCACTCATCCTTCCGTCTTCTCAAATGTATGTACTTGTTGTGATGATGCGGTAGATTTATTAAAGTAGTGTTGATTCAATTCAAGATATACATTTGTGGTGAAAAAATTACGTGCGTGCGTGTGCGCACGCGCGCGTACTTACATTTATTTCGAGGAGATTTTCAGATATGCCATACCACGGAAATTTGGTACCTATTCTATGTTTGCAGTTATAAAAACATATTCAATACCATCTTTTGTTATGCAAGCCTCAGCTCTGACCTTTTTTTTTTGGTAGAAAATCATTGGCATATTGTGCTCCAGCTATTACTTATATTTTGATACAAATTCCAAGTATTTTATATGTACTTAATTTTTATATTTTCTATCTAATAAATTAGTTACTTAGGATTTGGTAACAAAATATATGGTTCAACTTGTGTGTGCTTGATTTGTACCTTGGAGTTGACACAGGTTGTAAAGGAGTAAATATCTTGATGCCCATGATGGTAGTGTGCGGTCTCGGAGTGGGTAAGTTCTTGGGTATTTAGGTAGGATCGATGATTCAAGATAAGGTCTTGGATCGCTTTACACAAGCTTGCCTTGGATCGCCTTAGACGATGTCAAAGCTAACTTGACTCATCTTATGTTTGGTTGATGGACATTGCAACAAGAACACTTTTAAAGTTGTGGTACATATTTATGGTCGAACCCTTTTCCTGATAAGAATGCAAATGCAAAAGATCTTGGATAGTTAAGTAGGACCAAAAATCAATAGAGGTATGATCTCATACGACGTTAGTTCTCGCAATTTTGAATACTTAACTAGGACCATAGATCAACCTTTATTTGATGTCAATCATGGTAGGCACCAGTACCTTTGGAGGTAATTAGCTTGCTACCTTCTTTTATTTTTTCCTCTTTCCGAGGTAAAGATTAGACAAGCTTAATAACTTCTATTAAGAATATGGTCATCTCGAAATGGAAACAAAATATCGGAACTAAGTGTTTCCTTTTTATGGAACCTTTTAAATTAAGCCTTTATTGCTGTTTTTTTGGTTAATATCTTTTTTGCCCATGTACATATCAAAATGCACATGTTACTGAAAAAGAGAAGGTACCAAAATAGTTGGGTGCAAGAGTGTGAGGTGCGGCATGTTTATGGTATGACCTATGTGTGTACTGAAAAATTTTTGTTGGGATATCACTCATTCTGATACTAATTGTTGGGGATGTCTGGTCAAGACACCACCACCACCATAAGATCTTTTTGATACCACTCATATTACAATAGAAAAAAGAAGAAATAAAACAGAAAACACACAATCAAGTATGAAGAACAGTTCGAGTGCTACCTTCACGGAGTATGCAAACTTCACTAGGAGAAAGAAATAATATAAGAGGAGAACACCCACTCTCAACTCTCTCTATACACACCTCTCTCAACTAAAAGCTATTCTCATAAAAGCTCTCTCAAAAATCTCCCCAAAAGATCCTCTCACAGGTCTGCCAGTACCAGGATCCTCAATGCCCCTAGATGCTTCTTGTGGAGCGAACAACTATATCATGCCTCTCCGTAACTACTCTGTTTGATACTCTACTAGGCTCTCCCTGCATCTGCTCTGTCTGCTGCACACACTCGGCGCTCTGCCAGACTCCTCCCAGTGGCTGCATGAGCCTCCCACGCATTGATGCCTCCGTTGATAGCCGGACTCCTCACAGCTGCACACAGTGTCCTCTCAGTTCTCTATTGGCCACAGGGACCTTTAAAGGCCTAAAACCATACCTGATCGAAGACCCTCTCTTGATCGAACTCTAGAAGCTCGCCACCATTTGATCCAAGCCGGAAGCCATCTCATCTGTCGAATCGCACTTGATCATGCCCGATCAAGCTTCCCAGCCTTCAGATCAAGACTGCCGCATTCCCTGGCCGTTGGATCACTTCTCGAATGAATGCTGAACCATCCAATCGTGCCCTGGTCCATGATAGCCCTGCATAAGCCACGAGAAACCACTGAAAAATCATCTTCGATCCACAGTGGACCGCGAGAAACCAATGGAAAATGTCCGCCTGATCCACAGAGCCTCCCATGGACCGTCGGTCCATGCACTGCGCATGGACCGCGTGGAGTCATGCGGGCTATACCTGCGCGTGTCCGCCTGGGCCTGGGCCACGCACCGCACGCGTCCACGCTCGCCAGGCTGGGCCGCATTCCTACGTGTCTGCCAGGCCTGGCTGTGCCACCGCCGGTCTCCGCTGCCCTGTGGGCCATGCCAACTACTTCGGACTTCTCTTGCGTGTATTTTCATTGTCTGAATTCCGTTTGGACTGATCTTAGGCTTGTTAGACTTCGTTCGTCATCCTGGACCTCGCTGTAGACTCTTTGTGGGTCGAATTCGAGACGTTTTTCCTAACAATTTCTTGGTGATGAAATGCTCCACTTAACTAGATCATGTGCATCACAAACAATGACTAAGCATCTAGACTTGCCATGGATTTGGCTAGTCATCCACCTTGTACAGCTCCTTGACAGCATAGAGATTGATGTTTAAAATACTCTTTGGATGGGTTTATAGGAATGGAATGCAAATGTTGAGCTTGTTATCATATTCGGCTATCCTATGTATATCACCACATTCATCCCTGAACAAAAATAATCTAGGATAGATTGCAAGAGCATCTCTTCAACTTTTTGTGATTTGTACTTATACATTTCAAAAATTTTAATTTTTCAATTAGACTTCAAACTTAGGTTTTGATTGCAATATGACCCAGCTGTCCATCTTCGTCAAGATATATGAACATATGATAGTCATGTGAGATAAATTTAGATACAAAATACCGATCATACTTTTGTTGGCTGGATTAGAAGAAGGTTATTTGTTTTGGTGGGAATGAAAGGAGATCACATAGTGATCATGAAACTTCTTTTATTCTTCTTTTTTTCTTTTTGAATAGAGGCTTCCTAATCTGGTTGAGTCCGATTAAAATAAAGAAGAAGAGAGAACGAAAAGAGGAGAGGAGGAGAGAGCAAAGAGAAAAGAGAAGAGAGGAGCCTAGAAATCATCATGGCTTCAAGTATGAGCTTTCCCAAGGCTCCTTCCAAAGTTCTCATTAGCTCCTTCCCATTTTCTTCAACTATGGGTTGAGGGCTCCATGAAGACCGTAGGGACCACAACCAATCCCATGTAGCAGTTCTATGGGTGCTCCACGTACAAGATAAGAAAAGGATGTAGTTTTTAACTAATTTTCTAAGCAAGATCTCTAATAAATCTTTTGAATACGGTTGTGCATGTAAAAAGAGGATGAGGTTTTCTCAATGACATGATCCTCCATCTTTACCACATTCCAAAGAGGTGATGTGCAAGTTGATGCAAAAATAAAAATCTTAGAATTAGATCCGGACCTGCACATTAAGCAATAATACTTGATATCATACTAGTTGTTTCCTAGATGTTCATAGGAGATTTGTTGGTACTGAAATGAATGTTGAGAAGTGGGATAGGATGGTTAATAAGAAGGATTTAACCCCATAAGCAACTGTAGATATAGTAGAAAGGGGCTAGGTGTAAATTTTTAAAAGTTTTGGTTGTAAATGCAAATTACATAAAGTTGAAAGAGTGTCTCTATAATTTTTGAGTAGTTTTTTTTTTCAAATTGGGTTTTAAAATGAGAGGATAATTTGATAGTTGTCATTATTGGAATTAAGCATTTGATAGACGACGGAGCCACATTACAAGTAAAATCTAAATTTTAGAGTCTAATTGAAAAAAATTAAAATTTTTGAAGTGTAAGTGCAAATCGCAAAAAATTGAAGAGTTGTTACAATAATTTACGCAAAAATCTATCGTACAGATAATCCAGTAATATAAGTGAGATCAGGTGGCATTGATGAGAAAAAAAAAGTTCATATGGGGGACTTCCACTTCAACCTTATTGCAAAAGCTCCAAGCCACCCTCAATCCACTTCTCCTCATCTATGTATCTTCAACTGCTAATATCTATACTCCACTTGGCCTTTAGCGAGAAAAGACAACAAGTGGTAGCCAGCCAACAACATTATGACCTCTAAGTTGAAAGGTGTAGCAAAATTCTATTCCTAAAGGCAGTGTTTGGATACCCAAATTTTGAAAGGAATAAGGGCTTATTCCCCCAAACAGGTGAAAAAATGGTGGTGTGCCACCGTGGTTTAGCAATTTCGATCAATCCTCCCTAATTCTAGGCAACTCTGATTTAGTAATTTTATGGCGGACCATGAAATTGCTTATTCTAGATCTTTAATGAGAACCATCTAGGCATAGAAATAATACTGCATTAATTGTACTGAAATAAGGGCTGGAATATCAGATTTCTAACCAAACATAAATCTAAAATAATAAGGAGGAATAGCTATTCTCTGAGAATTCGTATTCATATTCCAAAAATAAAATTTAGATATTCAAAGACTATCAAAAAGACTAAGAGTATGTTTAGTTGGAGGGAATTAGGTTATGGGACTGGAAATGAATGACTTCTATTCCAGCTATTTGATTGGGAGAGTTTCTTTGTCATTTCGATTCTAGGGGAATGGAAATGCCCTAATCCCCCAAAACTCAAGTCCAACTTTCTCTTAGTATTCAAATTCTATTTTGATTTTATTTTTAATTCTAATCACAAACCACATGCATGGGGGATTATGGCCATTCCATTTCCATTCTAATCCATCCCAACTTCAATTCTAATTACAAACCAAATGCGCCCTAAAAGGAATGAAGAAAATTAATTGTTGTTTATATTTTGGGATTTGTGATTACTTCTAGCATAATACTCGCTCTTTCCTTTTTTTTTTCCTAAGTTAATTATGGATTGGCTATTAGGTGGTTGCCTCCATAGTTGGACTCCCTTAAATGTTTATAGATTTCTAAGAGTTTATCTCCCATAGATCATCAGCAATTGTAGGGCACGTTTGGTTTGCAACTATAATCGAAATAGCCATATCCTTCGATTTATTTGGTTTGTGATCAGAATTAGAATATAAATGAAATTTAAATATTGGAGGAGAGTAGGGATTAAATTTTGGAGGATTGGGACATCCCCATTCACCCTTGGAATCAAAATCGAAATGAAAATGGGATTCCTCCCAAGCAAATTGCTAGAATGGAAGTTATGCATTTCCATTTCCATTCCAAAGTCTAACTCCTCCCCACAAAACATGTTGTTAGATTCTTACTCTCTCCCTCCCTACATAAATAAGATTATCATTGTAGATAATTGGAGATCTACCGGCTATTGATTGGTCCTCTGCAATTCAAGTCATGCCACAAGGTATCATTATCCCATGTCGCTCTTTTGCACGTGGAATGTTGGTATCTTTTTGAACTCCAAGAGCACCACGACAAAGAATACATGGATAGATCTGCATCAAGTGTTACGCCAATGGGTGTTTTTATTTGGGTTAAGCACTTATCCTATATCAAGTGTTTGCTCATAGATTGTCCACTTATATATTTCCCCTTTTTTTTCTATTTTTTTTGGAGAGGATATCCATTTATTCTATATCAAATGTTCTTGATATCACCCGGATCAATCATTTAAAACTTGCAAGCTGCTAAATGCTGGTATAATAATCTAAGACCTCATCCAAAAAAATTAATCGAAAGATGTTATTTGAATTATTTGGCTCTGTATAAGTATCCATGATCTTCCTAGTAAATAACTGATGTGGGACTAAATACATGTCCATAAGGATCTTCATATACTCTCCCCATTGAAGCCATGGTGTCCTCGCCAAGTTAAAGATTGAAATCTATGTATCCATTCATAAATATCATGATCAGCCCATGATCAGTTTGAATAAATTATGCTGCATTATCTCCTAGTCTGTATAGGCTATAAGCTGGGTTGACTCTAATATCATTAATAAATTCAGGATCTTATTCAAAAAGACTGTCAGAAGGTATTCTGTGGGTTCCTTGGCCCTGTATAAGTATCCAAGATCTTTCTAGTGAATATCTGATATATGACTAAATACACATTCATATGGATCCTCATAGCTAGAAAATCACTAAGATAAGATAAGAACTAAATGGGAGGCTCTTGGTAAATATGAAGGAGCTGATCTGTATGGAGACCAAAAAGGCAAGGCCTAAATCCCAGTAGTCAAATGCTTTATACTTCAGGAGGATTATTCTTTTGTTTTTATTTTTTTTAAAAGAAATGAAGAACACAAATACGCAAGACTATTAAGATGCAAAAAGGTGTTGTTCTATGGTGAAGGTAATCTTTATGCATGACTTCTTTTACACTTGTGTCAAAATGAAGAAAACTTATCAGCTTGCTTAATAACATATAATGAAAGTTGTCACATTTTTACTCACATCGACTCTTGGGTGGCCTCTTTTTCTCAAAAAAAATTTCAATTATTGTTCTATATAAGTTGTTAGGTTATTATTAGGCAGTCAAGTAATTATGAAGACATTGATGTGCTCTCATTATATTAACCATATTTGTAATTATTGGAGATGTACAGAAGAACACAACAATGTAGACTTCAAACACGTTAAAGAACACTTTCCTAAAGTGATATTTGCACCCTCTTCTCTTGAGATTGCTATGGGATTAATGCAAATAACTTTAGTAGATATGATAAGCCTTAAGAATTTCTGAACTAAGCAAATAGTGAAGAAATTCTATTAGAAAAGCAAGAAAATACTTGATTATTTAAGGATAAAGTTTAGACAAGAGTTGTAAGAAAAAATAAAAATAAAAGTTATGATATGTAGTTTTCATATTTTGAAATATATCTATAGTCCTTGATAGTTACAAATCGTGAAAAGACACAACTGATACTTTTTTAAATTTGAAAAAGACACCTGCCCATAAAACAAACCTACGTAATAGACTAAAACTTCCATGCAATTAAACACAAATTCAAAAGATTCAAACTTCACATATTTTATATTTGAATAATTTCTAACAATTTTCACTACAAGAAAATGGCCTTTTTGCGATGATATTTTTTGCGATGAAAATCTTTCCATTGTAAATAAAACTATTTGCAATGTAATATATTTTTCATCGATAAAAAAAATTATGATGATTTTATTTTTTTCATCGTAAATAAAGAATATCAGCGACGAAAAATAGATTTTCGTTGTAAATAAATGATTATTTTTGATGATTTTTTCATCATAAATAATAAAATATTATTTAAATTTTAAATATTCAAATATTAGTGATGAAAATATTTTCACCATAAATAATTCAAATTTTTATGATAAAAAATACTTTTCTATCGTAAATAACCTTTATTTATGATTAAAAATTTTCGTCACTAATATTTGAAGAAAAATAAAAAATTTAAAATATCAAATATCATAGATTATTTATGATATAATTTTTTACAATAAATAATTTAATTATTTATGATAAAAATAATATTTTTATCACAAATAAGCCTTATTAATGATGAAACTTTTCATCATTAATATTTAAAAAAAGTTAAAGAATTTAAAATTTTAAAAATTAAAGATTATTTATGATGAATTGAAATACATCATAGATAACATAAATATTTATGAAGAAAAATAATTTTTTCATCGTCAAACATTGATCATTTACGATAAAAATTTTCATCGCCAATATGTGAAAAATAAAAAAATTTAAAAATTCAAAAGATAAGCTATTTGTGACTAATAAAAATGTTACGTCGTCAATAATTGATTATTTATAACAAACTATCTTCATCACAAATAATTAAAAAAAATTAAAAATTTAAAAATTACAAACTATTTATGATGAAAACTTTACATCATAAATAATCAACTATTTACGACAAAAGTTTTATTTTCTATCAAAAAATCACTATTTATTTATGATAAATATTTTTTACCACTAATATGTGAAAAATAAAAAAATTTAATTTTCAAAAATGACAGTATTAGGGACGTAAAAAATTTTCATCGTAAATCATCAAGCGCATTTACGATAGAAAAAGGTTTTTTTATCGCTAATAAATTTATTTTAAAAATTTAAAAATAAAAGATAATTTATGATAAAAATATTTCATCATAAATAATCCACTATTTGCGATGTTAAATCGAATAACCATTGCAAAATCGTTGCTTATTTACGACGAATACCTTTCGTTACCAATATTTAAAAAATAAAAAAAAATAAAATTTTAAAAACTAGACTATTAGCAACAGAATCAAAGATTTCTGTCTTTAATGACTTTTTAACAATGAAAAATTTTATCGCTAATATTTTAAAAATTTTAAAAATTTTAAAAATTTAAAAAAATATTTATTGAAGGATGTTTAGATATATTAGAGTAAATTTTTTTATATTTATTAAATAAATATTAGATAGTTTTTAAAAAATAATATGTGTACAAGAAAAGTATATAGAATATTAAGATGAATATGTAGTAATATAAGAAAAAAATAAAATTAAAAAAATGTTAAAAATTTTTATTTTTTTAACAAAGACTTAATTGATTTTAATTTAGGATTTATTTGAATGGTTAGATCCAAAATATTATGAAACTCAAAAATCAGTCCTAGACAATGGTAAAATAGTTTAAGCTCAGCTTATAATTCTATATATTTGATGATTGGCTCATGCATCTCATAAAATTTTAGGCCCAACTATCTAAACAAATACTTAATTGGATTCAAAGTTATAAGCCACAAACACATGCTAGTCACTTTAAGGCCTAGATGGGATCATCCAATCCATATGCGTCCTATTATATACAATTTAAAATACTAAGGATCTAATCAAAACTTTAATCTGAAAAATTCCAAACTGATGATCTGGTTCCTTGTCCAATTCATGTTCTGAAGCCTAGAAAAATATCTATATTAAGCATAAACAACAGAACAAGCAGCCAAGCTAAACAACACTATCCCTGATAAGGTTTTAGTTAATAGTAAGCGTGGTCGATTAAGGTGGAGCTATATTATGGAAGACGGCAGCATCATTATCCCAGAAGGATAACAACATCTGAAAATTAACTTCTGCTGCCGATGTTTTTGAACAGTAAGACTGGATGCTGGAAAAAGAGTTTTATATTTATAATTGCTTTATTCTATCCATCTTCATCTTATCTATAACGTAAAATTTGGAGATCTCAAGCTGTATGCTTTAATATTATTCCTCAAAACTTTTAAATATCCTCGTATCTGTCGACTATTAGAACCTTTTGAAATTATCATAATATTTTAAAAAAAATTAATGTAATTTTTTTAAAAAAATAAAATTTCTTTTTTTCAATAATTATTAGTGACGAAAAAAATTTTCGTCGCTAATAATGAATTAACGATAAAAATTTATCGTCGTAAATAACTTTTTGTTGAAAAAAATTTTTTACCGAAAAATATTTTGGCGGAAACTATTAGCGACGAAAACTTTCCATCGTTAAAAATTTATTAGCGATGATACTTATGGTTTCGTCGCATATAATATTTTTGGGGGTAATAATTTTTCGATAGAAAATTTTTTTTTTGACGGCAACTATTAACGATGAAAAATAGTTACGTCATCAATAACATTATTAGCGATGAAAAAAAAAATTGTCGTAAATTATTTTTTTGTTTAACTTATTAGCGAAAAAAAAATTTATTAGCGACGAAAATTTTCGTTGCTAATACATTGCATCCCGTCAAGTCCCATCTAAAACCTATTTTCTTCCCCGATGCCCCCCAGACTGTGCTTTCGTGCGCTCCCCCTGCATCCCCCTCTCCCGGCCATCGAGTTCGCCGCCGTCGCCGTCCTCGATCGTTGTCGCAGTCACATCCGTCGATAAGCTAAGCTTTCTTTGTTTTTTTTTTGGGGTTGGGGTTCTCGAGCCATCGATGGGCCGTCGGGGATGGGGGAGACGTCAGTGGGGACGGGGCCGGGCCGGCGGCGCCGGCGTTCATCATTGGTAATCCATCTTTGTTCTTTTGTCAGGCCACTGGGCCGGCGTGGACGGTGTCGGGGATCGATCGGGCCGGCTTGGACGAGTGGGTCGGGTCGGGCCTGATCGGGCCGACGTGGATGGGGTCGGGGCCAGCGGGCATGGGGACGGGGATGGGTGGGCTGAGGCCTACGAGCACGGGGCCAAGCCAGGTCGGGTCGGGCTGGGGTGGACGGGTGGGCCGGGTCGGGTCGGGTCGGGCTGATGCGGACTGGGTCGGGCCAGCGGAGATGAGGTCGGGGTGGGCCGATGAGGACTGGACCGGGGTCGGGCCGATCCGGTGGGCCGAGTCGGGCTGGGGCGACTCGGGCCGGGTCCGTTTCGGGTCGGGCCGGGGCCATCGAGAATGGGTCCAGTGACGGGGCCAGGCCAGTCCGGCTGGGCGGGTCGGGTCGGGCCGGGTCAGGTTGGGCAGGGGGTCGGGCTGGGCCGGTGGTGCCTGCGTTAGCCGTCGGTAATCCATCTTTGTCTTTTGTTGTTATTTTGTTGGGCCATCGGGCCGGTGTGGACGGTGCTAGGCCCGGTCGGGTCGGTGTGGACGGGTGGGCTTGGTCGGGCCAGCGTGGACAGGGCCCGGGCCGACGGGCATGGGGACGGGGATGGGTGGGTCGGGGCTGGCGGGCACGAGGACGAGGACGGGGACGGGGACGGGGATGGGTGGGCCAGATCGGGCCGGAGCCTGCGGAGATGGATCTGGGTCAGGTCGAGGCCGGTGGGGATGGGGTCGGGTCGGCATGGACGGGGCCGGGGCTGATGGGGATGGGGATGGGGTGGGCTGGGCCGGATCGGGTGGGCTGGGCCGGGTCGGGCCGACGTGGAGGGGGATGCATATTATTTGATTAATTATTTAATTAATTATATTTATTACATATTATTTTTTAGTGTTACTGTTGAAATTATTTAATTATTTAATTAATTATTTTTTTTACCAACACAATGTACATTGCTGTTACTTGTTACAATTTAATTATTTTATGTACTGTTTTGTATGCTACTGAAATTATAAATATAAAAAATATTTTTATTTTAGAGAAAACTCTATTAAAATTTCTGATGAAAAAATTTCAATACGAAGTTATTCTTTTTTGATAAATTAAAAATCCATCTTCGAATGCATGTTCAAAGATGGTAGTTAAATTGCATTAAGCCGTAGATTTTCGTTCAAGAGTCGATCTTCATCGAGATCGAATCTTGGATGTCCCGTATTCAGACTTTTTGAAAAAGTAATAATATTATTATTGTTAATAGTTGATATTTTATTTCATTATATAGTATTCAGTAGTTATCTGTCTATTGTTCTCTGGGTATATGGTGGATAGGGTGCGTAGGCACCATATCTATATCGTATACTTGGAGAATCATAGGGAGATGCTGTCGAAATTTTTATAAAAATGAGACAAAATATCCACTAATAACAATAATGAGATTATTGCTTTTTTGAAAGGGATAAGGCCACACCTATTATTAATGATTTGAAATGGATAGGATCACCTATTTTTACTTTATTAAATTGATGTAATACATTTTCTGTGTTACTGTTCAATCTGTATTTTTTAATATGTGTTGTTTTATATAAAGTGATCCGAATATGGATTCGGATCGAAATTTTGACTGAAATTCGGAATGCGATTCAGTCCGAAATTCGGATCGAAATCCAGAATACCACTGAATTTTTTTTTGGTTGTTAATAATTTTGTGTTTGTTGTTAGATGGATATCAATAAAAATTGGATGAATACTAGAGATATTTTTTTGTCTGAATATCGAAAAAGAGTTCGAGATTTTATTGAGTTTGCATGGCATAAGACTGACAGTGCTAGTCAGATAAAGTATCCATGTAAGAGATATATCAACTTAGTATATCGTCACATAATACTTGTTGAGGAGTATCTGCTACAATATGGTATGGATAAGAAGTATACTTGTTAGATATAGCATGGGGAGGGTGATCCGAATGAAGTGATGCGCGACGATGATGATACTGAAGATGATAGTGATGCTGGTGGACCTGTCGAATATAGTGGTATAGAAAAAGTGTTAGATGATTTACATCAAGGTGCTTGTTTAAATGTATACATGAGTATTACTGCATCTGAAAGTAATTTTGATCATAAACATAATATCCAGCTTGAGGTAGAAGGGACTTTTGAACTGTTTGCGAAGCTTGTAAGGGATGCACGAGAGCCACTCTATCCAAATTGTATAAAACTTTTAAATTAGAATTTTTGATAAAATTGCTTCATATTAAAACTGTGAACCGATGGAGTCAGAAGTCATTTGATCAAATTTTAACATTGATTAATACAGCTTTTTTCGATGGAGAGAGACTTGAAATCATATTCTGAAGTAAAAATATACATGCAAAAAATAAGACTTGGCTATATTCCTATACATGCCCACAAAAATGACTATATATTATTTTATAAAGATAACGAACAAGCAACTGAATGTCCGAATGCGGTGAGCTTAGATACAAAACCGATAATAGGAAAGCAAAGAATATACCTCAAAAGATTTTAAGATATTTTTCATTGATTCCAAGACTTCAAAGGTTATATATGTCCACAAAGATAGCTGAAAAAATGAGATGGCATTATGAGCAGCGGGTTCCGGAGGAGAATATACTTAGCCATCCGACCGACTCTTTAGTGTGGAAAGACTTCAATGCAAAGCATCCGCACTTTACGAGTGACCCGCACAATATCCGATTTGGTCTAGTGACAGATGGATTTAATTCTTTTGATAATCTGAGTATCTCTTACAGCATGTGGCCTATGATGCTAGTTGTATATAATGTGTCACCTTGAAAGTGCATGAAAGAACTGTTTATTTTTATGTTATTGTTGATTTCGGGTCCGAAAGTATCAGGTAATAAAATTGATGCATATTTACGACCTTTAATCGATGATCTGAAGGAGCTATGAAAAAATGGGGTACGGACATATGATTTTGTGAGTCGAAGTAATTTTAAGTTGCATGCTTCTATTCTATAGACCATAAATGATTTTCGTACATATGAAAACTTATCTGGATAGAGCACCAAAAGATATCTTGCATGTTCAATATGCAATAGGGATGCATCCTTCTTATAATTAAAGCAAGGATAAAAAATATGTTTCATGAGTCATCGGCGGTTTTCTCCTGCTAATCATTCTTAGAGGATCTATTATAACAAATATTTTGATGGTAAGTCCGACCGACATCCGCCATCTAAGGAGTTAAGTGGAGTAAAAATTTTAGAACAACTTGAAGTCATTGAAAATATCTAATTTGAAAAAATATCGGGTACTCACAAGCGGAAGCGTACTGAAGCTGAGCTGAATTGGATGAAGTAAAGCATCTTTTTTGAACTACCGTATTGGAAGCAGCTACTACTTCATCATAATCTGGATGTAATGCATATTGAAAAGAATATTTATGATAATATCATCGATACTGTATTGAACATTCCAGAAAAAAATAAAAGATGGTACAAAAGCTCACCTTGATTTGCAAGAAATGAAAATCTGATCAGAGTTACATTTGGTTTGTCGAGGTGAGAGATTTTTTATGCCACCTGCATGTAATTCGTTGTTTGGTGAGAAAAAGAAAAATTTTTGTGGATGGTTCAAAATCGTAAAGTTTTCTGATGCATACGTTTTAAATGTATCGCGGTGTGTTGGGAACAACGATGATAATATCTCTGGCATAAAAAGTCATGACTCCCATGTGATGATGCAACGTTTGCTTCCTATGGTCATGCATGGCTATTTGGATGGAGATGTTCAAACTGCATTGATGGAGCTGGGAGTGTTCTTTCGAGAACTATATTATCAAAAATTAAAGATTAACTTACTTGAGATATCAGAAAAAGATATCGTACTCATTCTTTGTAAGTTAGAAAAAATATTTTCTCCATCATTTTTTGATGTTATGGTGCATCTAGTTGTTCATTTTACAAAAGAAGCTCTTTTGGTCGGACCGGTACATTATCGATCGATGTATCTTATTGAAAAGTAAAAAAATTATGCATACTTTATCATATCAATTATACATACTTTATCATATCAATTATAAGATGTAAATATATTTTTTAAATTTAAATTTATTTTTATTTATATATTCTTATGTACCTTAAAAAAATATGTATGCAATAAAGCAAGGCCTGAAGGGTCTATAGCGGAAGCATATGTAGCAACCGAATGTGTCACATTCTGCTCGATGTATCTTGATGATATCGAAACAAGATTCAATCGTACAGATCATAACACAGACCATGAAGGAGGTGACAATGAACCGATGTTGTCTATATTTAAACAAACGGTTCGACCTATTGGTGCAAAGAGATATGAATTTATAGACATGAACGAGCTATCCAAAGCACACTTTTACGTTCTAAATAATTATGAAGAAATTAAAAATTTTATTGAGTAAGTATCATCTTACCTTACTGTTTAATGTTTAAAAAAAAATTTTATGTCAATATAAAATTAAAAATTATAATTTCTTACAGTGAGCACAAGAGTATACTATGTAGAGAGAATAATACGGATGCCGATGATCGACATAGAAAGAAATTTACAAAATGATTTGGTGATCATGTAAGTTACATTAGTGATACATTATTTATTTACTTATAAATAATATTATTTGAACCAACATAATTTTTTATCTTATGATGTAGATGAAATATAAGTATTTCAATAAAAAAATGGATGCAACCGATGAGTTGCACGATTTAACATGTGATCCCGATCGAAGGATTAATCACTACGCATCCTGTATCATTGGAGGAATGAAATTTCACACAAAGGAGCTTGAGATGTAATGACGGATCCAGAATAGTGGGATTGCTACAACAGGATATGAAGGAGAAGAAAAGATTGATTATTATGGTGTATTGGTAGATATCATAGAACTGAAGTATGGGTCTAGTAATTCTATATTTTTATTTCAGTATGAATGGTGGGATATTAGTAATAAAAAGATCGATATTCACATCGATTCATAATTTATCAGTATAAATTTTGCACGAATATGGTACCAAAATGAGCCATATATATTAGTAACTCAAGCGAAATAAGTAATATATTTGAAGGATCTAAAGTATCGAGGTAATTGGCATGTTGTACAAAAAATAACATCTAAAGGCGTATATGACATACGAACTCGATTAGAGATGAATAAAAATTCGAATTTACATGAAGAGGAAGCTTTTCAGTAAGAAGAACAAACATTAGCCGAGCTTTTGGTTGATGAAGAACTTGTAATGGCACCTTTAAATAGGACTGATCTACCGTCCAACGAAGTTGAAGCTGATTTTGTATTTAATCTTGATGAGTCGGAGGGTGACGATCAGTTTCTAAATGACGATGAGATAGAAGATGACACATATAACGATTACTGTGATTCGGAGGAAGATCTACACATCGAAGAAAATACGAATATTGGTGAGTAGATCTATATTCTTCATTCAATCTTGTCTTGCAATAATAGTATACGATATAATTATATTCATTAGAATGTTATTTGATTTCTATTATTATTTTAATATTATATTTATTTATATCTCAATTATTGCAGATATGGCACCAGAAGACAAACGACGATGTTCGCGTTCACAGTTTACGTCGGAGGTTGAGGCACTTTCACCGATCTCCATTGCCGCACCGGCTCTACTGTCAGAGGGTCCCAGTGAGGTAGGTTCCAGTGAGATGGTTCTCAGTGAGGCAGGTCTCAGTGGTATTATTATACTTTTTATATAATAAATTTGATTCTTTTATTTGAATCATACTAATGATTTATTTATTATTATTTCAGACCAGTCTTCATCGGTAGTGAGGTGAGGGCAAGATCCTTCGAAGAACCTCACTCTAGAGCATTGGAGATGCGAGCACTCGAGACAGCATCTTCAAATCGAGATACCAGTCGGCTACATCAGACCCATTAGGGGATGGTGCGAGCCATGACAGACTGAGCTGGGCATCATATGCCATAGTTATACTCTCGTGACTCTCTTCTATTAGCATCACGTTCTATCGGCTAAGAAAGAGATTTTCTACACTCACTTACAGGTAAAATAAATTATATTATAAATATTTAATTTGCATAGTATTCTTCTAATATTTGTTATTGGCAAGGTGTATTCGACATCATTGATTTTGAGTAGGATCGTGTGAGGCAAGCCGTCGATACTCATCTATCCTTGCGTTTCAAAGATTATCGCCATCACATGCATCAGCATTGATAGCGAGTGGTGCAGGATCACGGAGAGGAGGCAGCGCGGCAGCAACCCTATGACAGCATCATCATGGACGATTGGACTGCCATATGCCGGCAGTACGAGGATCCGGCATATCAGGTTACACATCTAAACTTCTTTTTTTTTAGAATTTAATGACTGAATCATTTATTCTTAAATTAAATTTGTTATCTACTAATTTGACTGATAATTTTACAGAGATGATGTGTCCAGAATACGATGAATCGGGCGAGACAGACCGTGTCGTATTGTACGGGTTCGTGATCCTTCGCTCGTCACATGGAGCACATGATAGATAATTTTTAATTTTTAATTAGCATATAATTATTTAGTTATTTTAAATTTTTTTAATTAATTTTCAAATTACAGAGAGATGCTGAGAGTAGCGAGCTTCCTGGTAGGATTGATATCTGTCAGTAGACCCACCAGCGATGATTGGGGGAGTGGACGATGGGGAGTCAGGAGCTCTTTGTAAGTTTTTTTAATTATTTTTTATTTGCAGTTTAATTTTTATTAAAAAATTAAAATAATTTTAATTTTAATTTTCAGGATCATATGACAGACATGATATTCCAGCCTACTCTTGAGGGTTCGATCCACCCACAGATAATGAAATCGATGATCAGGTGCTCGGTATGAGATCCTGTTATGTTAGGAGTCTAGGGTATGGGATCAATGCTCTCTCATCCTCACGCTCATCTAGGACTGACATCCATTCTGCGTGCAAGACTCGATTGATGAAGGTACAGAGATAGGCTGCTGAAGATCGACAGCAGACTATCATAGATCGATAGTAGGTTGTCATAGATCGACAGCAGACTGAGCATCAATCTCAGGAGTTGGCTGCACGCATCGACGAGTATCAGCAGCTCCAAATCTAGATGATGGTGCGAATGACGCAGATGAAATAGACGATACAGCTGATGAGGTAGCAGCAGACCGGTTCGAGGGATGTCGAGCGCTCTCCATCCCCAACTCGTTCTCCAGATACCGATATTTGACGGCTTATTGATGTATTTTTTTATTTCAAATCTCTTATAATTTTAATTTAATATAATAAAAAATAAAATTTATTTATCAATTTATTATGTAATTTTTTTATTTTAATTTTTTAAATTTATAAAAAATATTATACATATAAATTAAAAATATATATTCATAATTTTTTTAAAAAAATATGACTAAATTATTAACGATGAAATTTTTCATGATAAAAGATTCATCACAAAAAATATTTTACTAACACAACTTAATTTTTTAATAAATATATAATTAACAGTGATAGAAAACTTTTCATCGTAAATAATTATTAGTGACGTAAATATTTATCGTAAATTGAATTATTTATGATGTAATTTTTCATCGCTAATATTATTCAATTTTATTTTCTAAATTTTTTATTAAATTAATAGTGACAAAATTTTTTCAGTGTAAAAAATATTCTGTACGACGTAAACTTTTAGTTGCTAAAACTTTAGAATTAATAGCGATGAAAATATTTTCATCGCTATTAATTTTTTATTTATTAGCGACGGTATAATTCATCGCAAATATTTTTTTTACGATTAAATTTTTTAATCTTTTATTTTTAATGATGAAAAATATTCATCATAAATATCTTTTATTAGCGATAAAAAAATTTTTATCATAAAATATTATCAATGATGGGATTATTGATGATGAAAAATTAACGACGAAATTTTTGTCGCTAATATCTTTAGTGACGAAAATCTGTTATTAGCGATGAAAATTTTTCGTCGCTAATAACCTATTTTATTGTACTATCCCCATTTGTTCAAACATAAAATAAAAAAAATTAAAAGATCAAATTATTTTTATGCATAAAGTAATGTATCATTTGATTTGAACATTATCTTAGTATATATAATGTCACAAGATGAAATCGCAATCCCATATAGCATAAGCTTTGAACATGTTATTTCTTGTGAAAACATTAGTGACACTATACATATAAACATGACATTCTTGCATTCCACCCAAACACTTACTTAGCACTCTTAGGGCCATGTGCTATTTAAAATTCATAAACATTTATGAGAGTAACTCCAACTCTCAAATAAAGCGGCACCACTCCGATGTTCATATAGGTAAAGTTCTTCCAGTGTCTTTGTCACATTTGAGATACTTGTTCCCTGAACTAAATCTCATTAAGATTATTAAAATTCAACTTTCTTATCTGTGACAACCAGTACTTGCTTTATATTTTTATTCAGTTAACTTAAGTACTGAAAATATCTACATATCAATGACTTGTTGTTACCCTTTGAACCCAAAACTACTCATTTCATAGTGCTGGGTAGGGTTGCCATCATTGGTGGATTTAATTAAAGAGTTTTAACCTAATCAAACTTGAAGTCATTTTCATCCAATCTCTTGTAAGAGGTTTAGTGAATGGATCAGCCAAATTCCTATTCGACTTTATAAATATGAGTGATATGATTCCATCCTTAATTAACTTTCTCACATAATTATGTCGAAGACTTATGTATCTCAACTTTCCATTATATATATTACTATACGCTCGTGCTAGAGTAGCTTAACTATCATAGTGAATCAAAATCGAACTCACACTCTTTGAAGTCAATGAAATTTCTAAAAGAAAATCCCTCAACCACTCAGCTTCTTTACTTGTTTCTGCTAATGCAACAAATTCCGACTCCATTATTGAGTAGGTTATGCAAGTTTGTTTTTTAGATTTTCGAAAAATTGCACTACCTCTCAAGGTAAACACCCAATCCGTAGTGGATTTGTTATCTCCCAAACTCGATATCTAACTTGCGTCGATATATCCTTCTAATATAGCTGAAAACTTTGAGTATTGAAGATCTAAAGCTTAGTCTTCTTAAGAAAATCAAGAACTCGACCAATAGCCTTCTAGTGATCAATACTCGAATTGTTCGTAAATTTACTTAAGTTACTAACAGCAAATGCAATGTCTGATCTTGTGCATTGTGTAGCATACATAAGACTTCCAATAGCACTTGCATACTCAAGTTGAGCCATTGCTCTTCCATCATTCTTAATTAACTTGATGCTTGGATCAAACAGAGTACTTACTTCTTTTATTTTTAAGTGACTGAATTTATTTAGCACTTTCTCCATGTAATGAGATTGACTCAATACATATCCTCCACTATTTCTTTTTATCTTGATACCTAGTATGGTATCAACTTGTCCAAAATCCTTCATTTTGAATGTGGAAGATAGAAACCTCTTTGTTTCAATTATACCATTCAAATCATTGCTTACAATCAAAATATCATCAACACATAGACAAACTAGCACAACATAATCATTACTTACTTTAATATAAACACATTTATCTGCTACATTATGAGAAAAATCAAATGACAAAATTACTTTATCAAATTTCTCATGCCATTGTTTAGGGGCTTATTTTAGTCCATTCAAGGATTTAATTGATTTACAAACTTTATGTTCATTTCTCGATAGAACAAACCCTTCAGGTTGTTCCATATAGACCTCCTCATCGAGATCTCCATTTAGAAATATCATTTTGACATCCATTTGATGAACATGTAAATTGTAAATAGACACTAAAATAAATATTATTCTAACAGAAGTAATTCTTGCAACCGGTGCATATGTATCAAAATAATCAATATCTTCCTTTTGTCGAAAATTTTTCGCTACTAACCTAGCTTTGTAAGTGTATAAAGTACCATCAGTGTGGTATTTTCTTCGAAACACCCACTTACAACCTATAGGTTTAGAAGCAAGAGGCAAATCAATAAGCTCCCAAGTATGGTTTGACATGATTGAATCCATTTCATCTCTAATAGCATCTTTCCAAAAGGATGCATCTCTAGAAGCCATCACTTTTTTATAAGTTTTAGAATCGTCTTCCACTTGAAGAATAATTGAAATTGTCCTTACAACTTTGTCTCTATTACCTTCAACAAGGTGAAAAGAAATACGTTGAGAGTCAATCTCATCCGATCCAAAAGTTTTAGCTCTTCAAACTCTAATACTTCTTCTTTGTTCACTAGATTGCTCATAAATCTCTTGTGAACTAGGTTGCTCATCAACCTTTTGAGATGTCTCTCTTAGTGTTACTTCACTAGATGAGGATGGAACTCTTTTTTCTGAGGCTAAAAGATGTTTAAAGAACTCCACATCTTTAGATTCAATATGACATTTGACTCTAGATTTAGAGGTCTATAAGCTTTGCTTTTTGAGGCATAACCTACAAATGCACACTTGATCCCTCTAAATCCCAACTTGGTCCTTTTTGGATCATTATTCTTGCAATATGCAAGACACCCCCACGCTTTAAAATACCCTATGTTGGGCTTCCTTCCTTTCCATAATTCATATGGAGAGATTTTATTTTTCTTCATTGGTATCCTATTTAGTATGTGACAAGTGGTAAGAAGTGCTTCGTCCCACAAATTAAATGGCAATTCAGCATGCAACAATAAAGCGTTAATCATTTCTAAATAAGTTCTATTTCTCCTTTCAGCTAAACCATTTTATTCAGATGTATGAGAGACTGAACATCCATGAATAATGTTATTTTCTTCACAAAAAATATTAAATTCTTTAGGAAAGTATTCTCCTCCTTTATCACTCCTCAAAATTTTAATCTTCTTTCCTAATTGATTCTCAACTTCAATCTTATAATTCTTAAATATATTAAAAATCTCATCTTTATGTTTTAACAAATATACATAAGTGTATCTAGAACTATCATCAATAAATGTTATGAAATATCTATTACCCCCTCTTGTTAACATGCCATTTAATTCACATATATCTGAATAAATTAAATCTAACAAATTAGTGTTTCTTTCAACACCCTTAAATGGTTTCTTAGTCATCTTAGATTTAACACACAATTCATATTTTTTAAACTCATTTATATCACAAGAAATCAAACCATTTTTTACCATTCTTTTCATAGTATTTAGACCAACATGTGCTAATCTACAATACCATAAAGAAATAGAATCAAGTATATAAACATAAGCATTACTCTTATTATTAATAGAATTGTCGGTTACAATAGACAACTTGACTACCCCATCACTAGAATAGCCTTTTCCAACAAATATACTATTTTGAGACAAGATTAATTTTTCTAATTCAAATACAGATTTAATATCCGATTTGTCCAAAAGATCTTCACTAACAAGATTTCGATTCATGTCGGGAACATGAAGTACATTGGCGAGAGTCACCTTCTTGTCCAAAGTAAAAATGAGTTCAACATTGTCCTTACTAAGGACCTTGGACCTTCCTTCATTTTTCATTTGAATCTCTTGCCCATCATTGACTTCTTTGTACGTCTTGAAGAGGGACTTATCATAGCAAACAGGAACAGTGGCACATGTGTCATACCGCCAACCAGAAATTTTATCTTGAATGACATTGATCTTACTCACAGTAGCGATAATCTCATCATTTCCCTCTAGAAAATTAACTTTAGATTTGTGAGTTTTCTTAAACCTGCAATCCCCAGCATAATGGCCAGGCTTTCCACACATAAAGCAACCTCTTTTCTTAGGCTTCTTGAATTTCTCTTGACTCTTTTTTGGACCAAGTAAAATTCCTTTGCTTTGTTTTCCTTTGTTGGATTTATTTGAGGGCTTGCTCATAGTGTTGGCCTTATTATTGGCATCATAAGAACTTTTAGTCTTTTCTCTCACCCCTGATTCCTCTTCGATGTGAAGGTGTTTCTGAATTTGTTCCCAAGAAAATTTTTTGGAATCATGAAGAATTTTCTTCCTATATCCTTTTCAAGATGATGGCAATTTCGCTATAATTGCACCAACTTGAAAAGATTCAGGAAATTCAATCTCCACAGTCCTTAATTGGTTTACTATAACCTGCAATTCATGCACTTGTGCCAAGATAGGTATGTCATCATAAAACTTATACTCAAAATACTTAGAGATCCAAAACTTTTTAGTACCTTCCTCCTCGGCTTTGTATTTGAATTCTAAATTAAAGCTTTCCAAATGCCAATTGCAGAGGGTTCATCGGTATAGAGATCATAGAGACGATCTAAAAGAACATCGAGAATGTGGCCTCTACACATGATTTCATCTTCCTCTCTCTTATTTTTTTGTGCCTTGAGTTCATCCAAATCATCATCTTTTGGTGGAGAAATCGGAGGAAGATTTGGATCGAGTATATAAAAAATTTTCAAAGCAGTAAGCATAAATATCAATTTGTCCTTCCATCTAGTGAAGTTTGTACCATCAAAATGATCAAGGTGGATGAAGTCTTGATTCATCATCTTGAATATTGCTGCAGCCTCCATGATACAAATATTGCTTTTAGATTGTTGGAGATGTATAGAAGAATACAACAATGTAGGTTGGAAACACGTTAAAGAACGCTTTCCTAAAAACGATATTTGCTCCCTCTTCTCTTGAGATTGCTATGGGATTAATGCAAATAGCTTTAGTGGATATGATAAGCCTTAAGAATTTCTGCACTAAGCAAATAGTGAAAAAATTCTATTAGGAAAGAAAGAAAACACTAGATCTTTTAAGGATAAAGTTTGGACAAGAGTTGTAAGAAAAAACAAAAATGAAAGTTCTAATCCCTAGTTTTTAAATTTTAGAATATATTTATCATCCTTGATAGTTACAAATCATGAAAAGATACAATTAACACTGATACAACTGATATTTTTTCAAACTTGAAAAAAACACATGTTCATAAAACAAACATACGTAATAGACTAAAATTTCCATACAGTTAAACACAAATTTAAAAGATCCAAACTTCATATATTTTATATTTGAATAATTTCTAACATAAATACTATGCATACATGTACGGCAAGATAGATGGTGGCCGGCCGGTAATTAAGAAATCCTTGTACACACCGACATCATATTCATTTTCTGTCACATAGAGCTGATCTGCATATTACAAGTTACCACGCGTATTTTACATTGAGGTCAATACTGCAGGAACTACTGTTTTCTCAATTGGTGGGGCAGTGGGTGTCGGAGCCCTCCTGTGGCATCCAAGGAAGATACGAACAAAGTAGTCATGACAATCTGGGTTCAGAGCAACGAAAACTGGCTCTTTTTTTTTTTTTTGACAATTATTGGCCACTTAATGATTTGCTTTCATGCACCTTTCAGTACATGGTTCTGATTTAAGGCTTGCTCTTTTGTGTGATAAATGTAATTGAGTGGTGCTTGGTCTAGATATTTGAAAGCAACGAAAGATGGATGGTACTTGTACAAAAAGAGATACGTAACAAGACAAAATGATTTTCTTTTAAAAGAAAAGAAAGAAAACTGAAAACGGTGTATCAGCTACGACGACTGAATGATAGCCATCCACAAATTACATCATGCACGCACCAAGAACGGCCTACGGAGCCTTATCCATGCATGCATGCAGTTTGTTAAACAAACCCTTAACAGTCTCAAGAGAAGCCCTTCACCTAGAACTGTTACACCTCGCGCCACACCAATCTATGAGAAATCGATTTTTCAAGGAATTGGACGTATGTATTTTGAAATAACATTATATTGCATGCATTTATTCCATTACATAGCCAGGTAGGTTGTGATAGTTACATGCATGAAATAGCAAGTATGGGCAATTACCAAATATGAACCTCATATAGTAATGTATATATAGGAGAAAAAATGTCAAGTGTTTATGATAAATATGTATGAAAGTCCAAGCCAAACAATCAACTAAGCATAGTCGCACATCCCGTACTTGCAGTAAGCACCTTTCTTGCACTTGTTCTTCCATGCCCTGCAGTTCTTAGGGTCGAACATCACGTCGACACATAGGCCACTGTAGCATGTCTGCCCATATCTGCACCGACTGCCGCACTTCCCGCAGTTGAACTTGTCGGTCATCACGTTCACACATTTCTTCCAGCAGCAGTCCGGGCTGGGGCTTCCGGTGGCATTGCATCACCTTTCAATGAACCCTTCTCATCCAAGAAAGAGAAGTGTTGTGTACACGTGTTAAGGTTACGGAACCTTCCCTCCTCCACCGCACACAAGGTATTGTCCGCTCTCCCCAGGGGCGCCGTCTCTTTGGACGCACGTTCACCCGGAGTCATGATTTTGCCCCTCGGCCCCTCTGGGTAAAAGGCGCCTCACGTGGGCAAAAGGGAGCCCGCACTACTTAAACACATGTACACACCAGAGTTGCCCGATGTGGGACTATTAAGAAGGCCCCCCCGCGGCCTGCCCACAACACAGCCTCCCACTCTGGAGGGTGCATGTGTTGAACGACAGGGGGCGGGTGCCCCTACCTGGCGCACCAAACCTGTTGCGGCCAATCCCCTCGTCGCCTGATCGTCGGGAACGAGCACCTGCAAGAGAAGTCCACACTAACCGGAGATGCCTCCGGCGGGGATCCTCCGACGGTCAAGTCAGAGAGGAGACTAGGCAACAGTAGAAAAAAATCAGGGGCTCCGCGGGAGAGAGCTAGAGGGGAGAGAGAGAGAGATAGGGAGAGAGAGCCCAGGAGCTTAGATAAACCTCCTCGCCAACACTGTTGCCTTCCCCGTTTTATAGTAGAGTGCGGCGTGGCCTGCCATTAATGGCGCAGACAACCAGGGAGTTGTCAAATCGTCGGAGGCTGTCAGAGTTGCTGCGAACTGACAAGTCGACGTAGGCTGTCAAATCACTGGGACTGACCTATGTCCTTGGCAGGACGATGCCCCCAGGGCGGCTACGCCGCATGTCCTTGTCAGGACAGTAGCTCATAGCAGTCGTACGGCGTTTGGGGGAGCTGACCGACCATACGTCGGTATTCGGCTGCGGGACGTCAGGTGAAGATCCGGAGACACCGTCGGCTGGTCTGGCGCATTGCGAGAGTTGGACGTCGGCTGCCACCCCCGTCCGACAGTGAGTCGGTAATCTGGGCTCCGTCGCTCGACTAGTCGGAAACAGAATGGGTCTGCTCGACCGACATACTTTCGATCGGATAATATCGGCAGCTACTGTCGGTAGTCATCGGTCGGTGCAGTCGGTAGAGTTGGGCGTCGGTCGGACAGGCCCGAGGGTGAGTCGGCAAAAAAGGATCGGTCGATATATCCCAACAAGGAGGAACCCCACTTACTAACGAATAGTCATCTTCGGATGAGAAGGGATCATTGAAAGGTGATGCAGTGGTTGAGCGTTCCTCCTCTTCCTCGGGAGTAACTGCCGAGGCGAGACTAGTGGCCAAGGCCATGGCTAATGCTATAATGAATAAAACCCTAGCCATCATTTCTATTGGAAGGCTTGAAAGCAGGTGGCTGAGGGAGTAGAAGAGGAGAAGAGACTGTAGGTCCCTTGGAAGTGCTAAGGCGGGGAGGGGATTGGTAATGGGGAGAGTTAGAAGAGGGTGATGAGTATTTATAGTGTGCATGGGATTTAGATGGAAGGAGAGTTGAACGTGACGGTTGGTCTGGGATTCAGGACGGTGGCCGCTTCTTCAGCAATTCAGTTCGCTCAAGTAACTGGGAAGTTTGGCCTGCCAACGGAATGGTGTCTAAAATGTCAATTTCATCAAGAATGCATCAGTAAAACATGTACAATTAATATTCATTGGAAAGGTAAGATGATACCATCCCTATGCACCGCCGTTTGATCCGTCAGTCCAGTGGATTTCTATATATGGTAGATACAGATGGAATTGTCAAAACAATGGTGGATGGCTGCCCTGCCGGCATTAGGTGTTGTCATGGAATTAGGATCCATGCACGAGAAAGCGTTGATGTAATGTAGCTTACGGGGCGCTTATTGGCTAGTCATTAAAAAAATATTTTTTTATATTTTAATTTTTAAAAAATAAAAATTAAAAAATAATATTTAGTAATATTATGAAAAATAAAAATTAAAATAATTAAAATAATTATTTTATATATAAAATAATTTTTTTTATTTTTTCAAAATTTATCTTTCTGTTTTTTTTTTTTCTTCCCACATCTAAAATGCCAAACTAAAAATAAATAGCCCGAACCCTTCTCCCTCGTCGAGCTCTTCACCTTCCCACCCTCTTCTCCCTCACTTTCCGAATCTTTCTCTCTCGTCGAGTTTTCACCTATCATTCCCAAACGTTGCTTTTTCTTTATAGCAACGTTGTTATCAAACATATTTTTTTATTTTTATTTAATAATAAAAATAAAAAAAATAAAAAAATATTTTTTAAAAAATTAAAAATTAAAAATCAAAAAATATAACCAAACATACTTTTAATTTTTTTTTTTTTTCTCTCGTTGAAATGGACACAACGTCCACCGTAACCTTAATGCATGCGCGTACCTGCGCTTGGAATTAAACGGTAGAAGCTAATAACTCAGGTTGCGTCCACCGCATAAAAGTAACTTTATTTCTACAAAGATTGTTTTTTAAACACAGTTTTTAGGATTCATATAAGGAGTATGATCCACTTTTTTTTTTTTTTTTTTTTGATGAAAAGTATGACCCACTATTTAATTTATGTAAATCAGTGAAAGGTGGGATCTAGATCGATCATATGCAAACATGTCATGTATTGTACTTGTCGAAGGAGTTTGCGCATGCATTGCACGCTTGTTTATTAGTCTCACACTTTCTAGTTATTAGAACGCATGCACACATGCATGCGTTTTGCAAAAAAATTATTAAAAAAGAAAAAACAAGAAGAAGGAGAATAATTAAAGAGAAAAACAAATATAGACAAATACGGAATACAATTTTAATATAGAAATCCATGAAGTGTCAGCTAATCATGGGACCAGTGGTTGGCCCTATTTTTTTTTTTTTTTACTGAAACCGGAGGTAACATCCAATTAAAGTTAGAGTTCTAAGAAAAACAAAATATAGAATCTATATTAAATATAGAAGGAAGAAAAAAAAATAAAATAAAATAATATTATCTAAAATTTATTACAGTTGTAGCTAAAATTTCTAGTTGCATCCAGAGTCTTCTATATATAGATGATGGATCACTGCATCAGTAATTACGAGAGAGATTTTGGGTTCCTACAGATAATATCACTACCACCATATTTCTTAATGAATTAAAATATTTAAATTAAATAAAATATAATGAAAATCTTCAATTTACTAAGTTTGTATTTGCTAAGAAAGACAGCCACAAAGAAAGATGGTTACATTTCACCCAAAAAAAGAAAAGTAGTTACAAAGAGTCAATGTTCCAATACATTTTTCACATCCGAATATGATATGTATTGTAGATAAGAGCTTGATCTGTCACGTAAGGTATTATCCACTCTGACTTATGGGCCTCATGATTTTGTCTCTTAAAATATGCCTTATGTGAGAAGGATTTTTTCCTCTTTATAAATACGAGTCCTCCTTGACTCACAAACGATGTGGAACTAGTGGTACTTTCTACATTATTAGAACCACAACAGAGCCTCTTAGTCAAGGACTCCGATGTGTATAGTCTGAGGAGCCCCACAGTTAACCGAGATAGACCTTGACTCCTTTCTGGCGTGCCATTATTACGGACAAAGGCTCGGCCCATCACGTGAAGTATTATCCACTCTGGCCCATGGGCCTCATGATTTTTTTCTTTAAAAGGTGCCTCATGTGGAAAAAAATTTTTTCTCCTTATAAGCGTGAGTCCCCCTTAACTCATGATCGATGTGGCATTCTATTAGGAAACCTAGATGTATCTCTTGTAGAGCCAGGGTCCATAGCATTCCATTAGGAGCCCTAACTTTGGTATTACTTGAATGAAATGAATTTCTGAAGTTCTAAAATCGGGCAACCATGGCGTTCAGACTTGCATGCCAACCTTTTAGTCGGCTCTCACTTCATTCAAATCCTCCCCTATTAAAGCCCACAAAGAATCCTCCCCTCCTCGCATCCCAAAACTTCCTCTTCTCATTTCTCCTCTCACGTCCAATAACATAGACCCTTTTCTCCTCCTTCCCCTCCTATAGTTATCGATATTTGTTCATCTACCTTTAGGAATGATGGCGAGGTTTCTCCTCATTTTGAAATTAGCCATGGCTTTCACCACCTCTCCCACCTCTGCAACCACTAATAGAAATGAAGAACATGCAACCGTGGCATCGTCTTCTGATGAAGGCTTTTCAGAAGATGAATCATCTCGGTTATAGGAATGAACTGTTTCCTTGCCCGGTACGAAGCCGGAGTCCCAAGGGAAGCCCTGGCCCTGACCGCTACAAGAAAAATGTGAACGTGATGAAGGACAAACTCAACTGCGGGTGATGCGGCCTGAGGTGCCGATGCGGGACGACATGCATGCAGCGGCGGCAGATAAGTTAACGCGATGTTCGATCCCAAGAAACTGTGGGAGCTGCAACAACAGGTGAAAGAAGGGAAGCTTCGCTTAGATGGGATGTGTAACCATGCTTGATTAGAAGTTTCTTTAATTTGTGGGGATTTTAATTGATATAGCTAGCATTAATTCATATTTTTCATGGGAGCATTTCTTTCTTTCTTTCTTTCTTTTCTTTTTTCCCGAAGTTTGTTGGAGAATTGATTAAATTTGCTAAGCGAGGAAGTAACGATAGCTAATGGAATTTGACTATATTCTTTGTCGGAATAAATTAAAACATTCTATTAATATATTCCATGGCTGAGCTGCTGAACTAAATTAAACCTGTTTAGTGGGCATTAGATATCACAGAGAGTGATAATGCAGAGACCCAAAACCTTTCCCAAAAAAGATAGCTTTCTGTTCAAGGTCTAAATCCATATATTCATTCGTAAACATCACGATCGGCCCGTGA